>NC_054710.1:43645588-43680426 GCF_016097555.1 Gigantopelta aegis
CTAGTGGCACTTTTCGCGGCAAAATCTAACAATGGTTTGTAAAAATTTACATTTTTTATAGTTTAACTTCAATAAAACACGATCGGTAGGTATATTAATTAATTAGTATTAATGTCATGAATGTGTCACAGATTACTGGTAACCAAATAGTATTTAGTAAAATGTTGCACGTGGAAGCATACGAAAAGAACTTGAGAAGAGAATTGTGGATGTTTCTTTTGTTTTCGTACAATTGCAAGTGTTCTGTTATATGTTCAGGTTTTTACACACCGTGGCGACGTTGCATGCATCGCCATAGAACGGATGTCTGCCCCGTAGTAATTACTATATGATATTTGAAATATCTTTAAAACGAATACATAAACTACATAACAAATAAGACAAATTTCATACTTGGCTTCAGTTTACTCGATTGTCAAAAACATTTTCATTGATCGGCTTTTGACAAATACAGCCAATAGAGAAACGTCTCAGTAATACGAAACAGTCGATAATACCAACTTCAGGTTGCAATGGAGAATGCAGAATGATAAACTCTGTTTAATAAACTCGGGATTTAAAAATATAGAAAATTTAAAATATATTCAGAAATGGTTGCTTCCAAAAAAAATTCCGGATATGGGTTAAAAATTCCGGATATGGGTTAAAAATTCCGGAAAGTTGGTTGCTCTGATATAGTGTTTTCAAACTGCATAGGTTAACATTGTCGCCTGTAGGAATTTATTTGGTACAGTACAAAAAACACTGTATAAGTGAAGTATAATTAGTGAAATACAAGTGATTCACTGATATTTGAGAGATACTGCTGTATAAGTGAATATCTATCAAAGGCAGTGGTATGTTCTGTCCTGTCCAAGGAAAGATCATATAAAAGATGACTTGCTGCTTTTGAAACATGTAGAGAGCTTCCTCTGAAGACTATGGGTCAGAATTAATTATCAATTTCTTTTTACATCCAGTAGTCGGTGATGAACTAATCATTAAACAAATGAAAATATAGGCAGCAATCTGTCCTTGGAGGCCATATTTCAATATTCTCGGGCAATTGCTGTATTAATGCCACCGCTTACACACCCTATCTGTAAACTAGCTGTCCACAAAACATAAAAATTGAAGCACAATAGTCTTAACACACAAAGTGATGTTTCATTCTGACTCACTAATATATCTAAACAGTATATGCAAACAAATATTTTATAAATAATATATATATTTATTTCCAACTGTTAGATTGGATTCTCTCACATCCATTTTCCTCAGTTATGTCCTGTTCAGTGTCATCTTGATATATGTCATCCAACATTAAGATGGGATTCTGAAAAACAAATGTAGTCTGGATAGATCTGCTATGTAATTAGCTATTGTTTATTATTAATGTAAACATTTAGTTATTTCTGTTAGTTTTAAAAAGACTACCCTAGAGAATCATAGCCTACCAAGTTTCAGGTATGGGGAATCAAAACTTCAAGAGAAAACAAACTAATTTTCAGTTAAATTTTCAAGTTTACTTTTTTACCTGGTATCAATCAAATCTCAAGGATAAAACAGACTTTGAAATATTCAATGTTGACCTTTAATTTTAATTATGAAGAAATCAAAAACTAAAATACATGATATATATTTGAATCTAAAGAATATGTATCAAATTTTCAGGCCTACAAAATATAAATTATTACGAAAAGATAAAGGGTGTTGGACTGGGAGGGAAATAATGAAAAAAAAAAATACATGCATTTATCTACATGTATTAGTTTGTACATGTATACTACATGTACATCATAGAACTGCATGCAACTCCTTTCAAGCTATAGGGGTAAAGCGCTCGATTGATGCACGGTTGACCCATGATTGAATAATTATGTATAATGGCTTGTGATATTAACGACCACCTCTTATGCATCAAGTCATGCATGCATCTTAAAACAAGGGTATTGTTTGCTAAATACATACCAGTCACAAATATTTCCATAATATGATGACCAGAATGTGCCGACGATTTTTCTGAAGAAAAAAAAAAATATATATATATATATATATATATGTTTCTTGTAATCAAAGTAAATGTCCATTTCATCCTCATGCAAACCAATCCATCCCCAAAGGTATGTCAATATCCTATCCAAGAATTTTCCTGTGTCAGTTTAAGAGTTTTATAGTTTTTTTCAAAAGAGAAGACAAGCGTCAAAGTAATATGAAACAATTTTTATAATATAAATACAAAATGCAACCAAAGATGTGTTGTAAATATTTGGGGCATCCATACCGACAGTTGGGGGTGAAGTGAACTGAGAGTAAACAAGTAACACAAAATATAATGGTATAAATATTTTAATTTTATATATATTCTCAGCAAACAATAAGTATGCATCGATCGGCAATTGTTGCACTATTTCGTATGGTATTTCATCTTGGTAAGTGCTATCCTGTTGTGGGATGGTGCATAGATAAAAATTCATTGCTACTAATTAATTTTTAGCAGTTGCCTCTCACTCTCAAAAATTATGTCAAAATTACCTGTTTGACATCCAATAGCCAATGATTAATAAATCAATGTACTCTAGTGTGTCTTTAAACAAAACAAACGTATAGACAATGAATCCATGACGTTTTGCCCCCAGTTTGACCTGTTCGCCCCATGTACCAGTTCGCCCCCATCTATTAGCTTGTTCGCCCCCAACTATTTGTCAGTTCGCCCCCAAATCCCAATTATTTGTTACTTTTAAACAATTACTGTATTGTTTCTTTAGAGGCATGTTAAACCGTGTGTGTGTGTGTGTGTGTGTGTGTGTGTGTGTTTCTTTTCTTAGAGGGGAGGGATTGTCGTCTTTCCACGATTTGGTTGGATCCTGAGTCAGTCCGGGCACATTTGACATAATCACCAGTTTAATTAATTAATAAAATACATATAAATCTTTATGGGGCGAACTGGCTTGGGGGCGAAACGTCTGGTATCCTAAACAATTGAGGTTTATTGTAGCTCAAACCAAATTTTACTTTCAAATAATTAATTTTGTATGTACGAAAAAAATATGAATGCAGGATGTTGTGACCCCAAGCCTGATCACCAGCAAGGATTATGAAATATACACATTATGTTGCTTAAAATTATAAAACAAAATGTTTTATTAGCTTAAAAGCAATATCAATAACTATCTCTAACCTTACATTAATTCTAACAAATATTTTTAAAATTTGTTGGGGGGTGGGGGGTGGGGGGCTTTCCAGACGGTTTGTCCACTGGACGGTTCGTCCACTAACCTCGGACAATTCGTCCACTCGATGAGTGCCTTTTTTTCAAACATATTAATAGTTATTTCTTTTACATTGTAATCGTTTCTTAACATTATTTTGTGGTATACTATAACCTAAAAAGTAAAATAGAGTTAGAATTCAACATTAATATCCAGTTTTTATTAACTGTTTGTACAATCTAATTAAAATTAGCTCCACTATTGCATGTTTCGTGTGAATTACCAATGCCTTAAAACAAGTTTTATTTTATAAAATAAATAATTGTTAATGTAAAATTGAAGACTGATAACCCATCCCGTACGTATTGGTATGGTTCGCTGTACTGCGGCCACTAAAATAGACTTGCCCGATATTTTTAGAATTTGTATGCTCCCAAATAACGTTATAAAAGGCAAAGTGTGATTGGTCAATATTTAAATTATTATTTACAGACGAAATGTTACCTGGACATTGGAGACTACGTAGTGTTGTTAGCATTATGATTAAAATTAGTTCTACTGGTCTAAATAAGGCATTCGTAATTCACATGAAACATATCGTATACCCTCAGAATATTTTCAAATTATTTTCAAAACACTGGCATGATTCTGCAAGTAAGGTTTTGATTGGTGGACATGAGCTACAACTGGCTGCTGTTAGATCCACATGTAATAGTGGAGCTAATTTTAATTAGATTGCTGTTTGTATTCATGGGCGGATCCAAGGTGGGGGAGGGACCAGGGGGACGCGTCCCCCCAAAAAATTGTTCAAGTGCCCTCAAAATGTCCAAGTGCCCTTTTTGTTTGTAGAATTTTTTTTTTTTTAAGTAAACAATAATTATATTGTAGATAAATGAAATCAAGATTTTCGTGTACATGCGCAAGCTTGCAGATATGTGTCTGTGTCATTGAGTCTCAATGGGGCCCCATTGAGGTTCTAACGCGAGTGACGCCAATTTACTTCATTATTGCTAGTATATTATGACGTAGAACTGTAGGAATTCATATTAATTGTAAATATCAAAACTTGTAGTAAGGTGCCCTTTTGACGAGTCAATGTGCCCTTCTTTTTTGGTCCCCCCCCCCCCCTAAAAATATTTCCTGGATCCGCCCATGTTTGTATTCATTATCATGCGGACGATTCGTCCACTCGCTCGTACATTATCTCACATGTCACGATGAGGTAAATAGGTAATGCAAGCCTCCGCGTCGGAAGACTTTATTACCATGTCATGTTCTCCTTCAATGCAAGCCTTGAAATAAGCGGCCGGTCACGGGCATTGTCCTGTACAAATTTGTAACTTGTCAGTAACAATGTTGATTGCGCCGGTCACCATGTCCGAAGCTCGCGTTGTAGTATAAGCCGGATGTTTTTGTGTCGAATACACTTAATGCACCGATTAAAAAAAAAATTGATTACGAATGAAAAAATACAAATGTGTACCAGTGGAATTCGAACTGGTTCGCGGGGCACTTGACAGTCCAACACGAAGTTCATCTACAGTCCGCGTACCTGTTTAGTAGGTGTTTTTTTATAGTCTCGATTTTGCGGGAACTTACATTGTGAAAAGTGATGTCACGCATATTAGTAATTGACCTTTCGTACTTAGCGTATACTTCCTGTGGCGTTTTCGTTTAAAGTTTGCAATTCAAATTGCCTCGTGGTTAACAATTAAAGGATGTTGAACAAAATAACTTCAGTCTTTGCTGTAAAAGAACAGACAGGTACCGATAATGACAAATCAACTGTCCCTGTTCCCAGTATCCGCGGTTACTTGTTTTCCAGTGTTTTCATTGCTCTAAATGTTTACATGTCTATATGATATATGCCATGTGATTTTTATTGATAAAAATTGAGAGAAAACAAGTATATGTAAAAAATTATTTCAGTAAGTTTGTTACAATATACCTAGAATATTAATGATTGTTTAATATACACACAGGTTACCCTTTCTTACAATATACATGTACTTAATGATTTGTATCCAATATTCTTATTGTTGTAATTAACATTGCAATGTATGTGTTATATATGGTATACAGCTTGATTTTGTTTTTCTGATCAATGTATTACTTACATTATTTACATGTAATCAGGGCTCGAAATAGTGGCATATGAAAACCAGTCCATTTTTTAGTCCCCCCTCCCCACCCCCCAACAAATAAAAAAATTGTGTGTACAATTATCTCATCTATTTTGCTCATGATTCTGTTATATTTTAATTCCATAATGCTCTAAAATCCATGTCGGAGGTCATAATATTTCACACATCTCACCGCACCCTGTGTTGTCTTTTCTCCAGTAGGCCATATTGTCTTCTTAGCAGGACAAATCTCTTTTGACTTTCTATCTTAAACAAAATATTACCAGGCCATATTTTACTTCCTATTTCAAGCCCTGTTAATGCAGTTTTGTTTATATATAATATAATATATTGCAACAAATATTTGAATTTGATTTTGTATGTATTGCTACATATTGCTTTTAATAATTGATAAATGTCAGTATTGTAGTAATATATTTAAATTGTTACTGGTGCGTAAATGTTTGCTTTATCTTGCTGTTTGACAAATCAGATTTATTCTATGACATGTATACAGCTTTTTGTTTTGTTTAGTTGATTAGTGTTTTATATTATTATTCTCCACACATCAAAATTCTTTGTGGGCACAGTAAATCCCTTGTCTTTACAGTCATTGAATAGGCCACAAGCAAGGTTGAAGGGGGATGGGGAAAGAGACAGAAATTTCAGTGCTATTTTTGTTGACATGACAGCAGCAGAATAATGAAATTTAACCTAATACAAATATTGACCTGTTATTATATTTTATTAACAAAAAATATTGTACATTGTTAATTGTGAGAAATAATGTGTGAGTTTGTGTGTGTGTGTGTGTGTGTGTGTGTGTATGTAGTAGTAGTGTTCCGAAGTGCTTCTACTGGCCCGGCTAGTTAGAATTGGTCAAATCTTAAAAGTAAAATGACATCTACTGAAATGCTTTGATCCACTGATACTTTTTTTCTGAAAGATGGGAAGGTATTAGAATTTGCCAACTCTGCAAAGTAAAGACACGTCATTGAAATTGCCTGGACATAGACGCAATTTGTATTTATTATTTATTATTATTATTTTAAATTTATTTCTTGTTGAGTTCCTTTGGTTTTTTTTAATTGTTTGTGAGAAGAATCCATTTTGCAGGACTGGATATCATTTTCTAACAATGCACCAAACATTAACAGAAATACTCAACACATTAGTCTCATTCAACAAGGCTTTGTAAAGTTGCTGTATCAGACCGAATGATACAAGGTTTTGTTGAACCAGAATATTGTTGCTGCTGAAAACAAAGTCAGAATAGTCGAATATACATTACATTATTCCGTATAATATAGCAACTATTCATGGTGGAATAGCATATATATATTTTTAAATAACCACCCGTTCAGCATAAAATAACCATTAGGTTAACAATTATTATTTTTCTTTTTGGTGCTCTACCAATAGCGCTAGAGTAATTTTCCCCTGCCTGGCCAAGAGAAACAGTTTTGTGAACACTATAGCTGCTATATATAATCACAAAGAAATCTTCCGCAAAATGAATGATCTCACTACCGGTACATGTATATGATTATGTTTTATTTTACTACTTCTGTGTGCTTGTATATTAACCACATTTGCAGAGCTTCCATGAATTGATATTTTTATACATTTTTTTATGAATTATATTTGATAAAATATTTATGTAACGGTGTTTTTATCCTCTTAATTCAACATACTGTGATTAATAACTGCCTCATTAATATTTTCGATCTGTGTTCCTATTTTTTATATATTGTTGAATTTGATTTGATAAGAGATATTTCTGTTATTTGAAATAGTTGCATAATATGCATGAAAAACACTATAAACTTACATTCAAATAGCATACACGTTATGAATAATTTATCACTTTGTTCCATTATTTTGATGCCACATACAGTAAAATATTAAATGAGGATGTGGCAGATAAGAACTATATATACTGAACAAAACAACCAAACGCAAATATTACTAATTTAGTTTTTTAAATTTATTTTTTAAAATTTCTGTTTGAATTCCATTAGCTTTTGTGCCTTAAAGTTATCAATGCCTTGTGAACATTTTGGGCTCATTTGAAAGTCTATTTACCAAATTAATTTTATCGTGAAAAAAATATGCATCACTTTTATTAAACTAATTGAATTTCTTCATTTTTAGTTCAGTATAGACGGTTGTACAATATTTATTACCTCAGAACCCTGTTTTATGAAACGATCTTAATGATAAAATTATCTTAAGTGCTTATTATATAAATATTTAAGATAGTTATAAAATAAGCATTTAAGGTGAGTTTAGCACTAAAATTGCTTCATAAAACGGGGCCCTGAATTATTATCTTAAACATAATTTAAAATAATAATTTACTGTCTCAACAAGAGACAAAACACAAATATTTTGAATTTTTATATATATTATGATAGTGGTTATATAATTTTTAGAATTATTATATATATATATATATATATATTAGGAATTTTACACTTAATTGAGGGCCAATTTTTGAAATATGGAATTATGGAATAGGATGACACACATTGATGATAGTGGTTCATCATATGCAAGAGGATGATTATTTTTTATGACTTAGAATCAACATCAAGATCACCAATGTTAAATTCTTTGAAATTGATCTAGTTTACTTTATGATGTCCAGACTGCTGTGATATGGCAAAGGATTTTTGTCCTGGACTTAACAAAATGGTGCAAACATTCCATAGAACATTAATATGCTCAAAAAAGATAATTATGTAACTACTGTACCAAAATAATAATAATAATAATAATTCTGAAGCAATTTTGATTCAGTCTTTTAAAAACACTTTGTATGCTTTACAAACTTCTAACAGTTGGTGTTTTATTCAATTTTCAAACCTGTGATAATTTATTTAGGACATCCATACACGTTTTTTTTCTTTCTTTTTTTAAATGTTTAAACAAAATTTAAAAATTAAATCATGTTAATTCTTTATTATTAATTTATGATTATTATTATAATAAAAAATTTTAACGTACAAGCCACTTAATCAATTTGTAGGGGTCATAAGGAACTTTCAATAAAATAATAATAGGTAGCAATGTATCTTAAATTTTGGATTGTGGATTGTAATGTGAGTTTATGTTAATCTTTGTATTATTGTCAGTCAGTCGAATATTAAACACCTGAATTATTAAAACCCTGTATCAGGACACGTATTATGGTCTAATTTTTTCATTTATATAGAATTAGATGAACATATTTTATCAAATGTTTTTAATAATATTTTTTATATATTTGCTTTATCGCTTAAGTGTAGCTACATGTATTACAAACATGCAACTAAAATTCATCAATTTTTGTGTTTTATATTTTGCATATTTTTACTGATTAAAATTATTGCTTTTTCAAAGTGTTTGTTTTGAATTGTCACTTCAGTATCTACAGTTCTTGGCAGAATAGATGGTGAATTTGATCATAACTTCAGGGGGTCACTGTTTCATCAGGTACAAAATTAGCACTGAAATAGGATCAATTCCCGTCAATGGGGGGCGATCCTGTCTCACGTAGTACTCCCAGTGTGATATAGGATCAAGTCAATGCTCGCATTCTAACCAGTTCTCCATGACGTATAATTCAACCAGAGGTCAAGGTGTACAGGGATCCATCCTACAAACCGTCTCTTGCGCTCTTACAAATGCTTAAATGCATTCTTATGCATTACACCAGGGCTCGAAATTATTATAGGCCTGTGAAAAGCGAAATGCAGTCTACTTTTTTAGAGGGCGAGACGTAGCCCAGTGGTAAAGCGCACGTCTGATGCGTGGCCGGTCTAGGATCTATCCCCGTCAGTGGGCCCATTGAGCTATTTCTCGTTCCAGCAAGTGCACCACGACTGGTATATCAAAGGCCGTGGTATGTGCTATCCTGTCTGTGGAATGGTGCATATAAAAGATCCCTTGCTACTAATGGAAAAATGTAGCGGGTTTTCTCTCTATGACTGTGTCAAAATGACCATATGTCTGACATCCAATAGCCGATGATGAATAAATCAATGTGCTCTACTGGTGTCGTTAAACAAAACAAACTTTTAACTTTCAGTTCTCCATACAAACAGCTCTCTAACACTCCATTTCAAGAAAAAATGTATATAGGGATAGGTTTTATTAATAGACTGATTGCTATAAAATACTGAATGAGATCTGTTTTGGGTTATGTTGGTTTAGGTTCAGTCTCATGGGCCTGATTTGTAACATGGTAATTTCAGGTTGTTCACCCTATTAAACATCTATTTCTTCACAATTTCAGGCGCCTTTGTGTTACAAAAATTGCTCTGTAAGTTTCTAATTAATATTTAATTATCTAAATGATGTTTATCTCAATGTTCATATTTTGTATCAATTTTAGGGGTGGGTAACGCAATATGACACATTTTGTTAGATTGAAACACACACACACACACACACACACACACACACACACACACACACACACACACAGGCGTCTCACAGGATGGAAATATTTCCATCTGATACAAAAAAACACGAGAAGGAAGTTATGTTTCATTTATACAAATAATAAGAGGGAACTGCCATTCCAAGGGCCACTTTTTCAATTAGTAGTAATATATAGTTTATAGGTACCATCCCACAGACATGAATGGTAGTACATACCAGTTGTGGAGCACTGGCTGGAACTAGAAACGACGAGGATTTATTGGGCTATATCATGTTCAAATCACCGCCCCTCGTTTAATTGTAAGGCCAGGATGATGATGTCAAATGAAAGCTACGACAGGCATTCGATACGTTCTTGTGAAAAAGAACATTATAAAAAATTGGATATTTTATGAGAAGCTACAGGGGACACTGGGACATGGTCAATTAATGATAACTAATTCATGGCTTTTTAGTGGATATCAGACATTAAAGCAATCCATATGATCCAGTTGATGATAAGCATTTATTTGATGTATAATACATGCCACAGACGCATGTATCTGTATTTTGATGCACAATAATTAGAGGGTACCGATTATGACCTGACGTCAATGAAAACACGACATGTTTAGGGTACCCTCAAATACTGGTGACAAATGAGTAGTGGATTCCAATTGTTTCACTGTTACCAGTTAGTTTCATATTAGGACTTCTATAGTGGGGCTGATAACCAAAACATTGTGCACGTTTCGTTCAAACATGAAACTTTACACATATATACCTTGACCCATTACAAACATTTTCAGATATGCACAATGCATCCACTCACAATAAATGTTGCAGCTTTTTCCTTTCATATCTTGTCTCCATATTTTGTTAATTTTATAAGTATTCATCTAGGAGATATTTTAAACAGAACTTGCTCCATGGGGGATGGGGGTGGGGCAATTTTGTTAGTCTTCCACGGTCATCAGTGGCTGCTGTTAACTGTTTGTAATGCGTCATGTTATCTATGCGTCAAGTTTCATGATATATACAATGTATGTATGTGCATGTTACGTATGATTGCTTCATGACATGAAAGTACAAATCCTCCACACCAAAAATATTTTGCTCACCCTTTTGTATAGTGTTTCATTTGTTTATAAAAAGTAGTGCCCCCCCCCCCCCCGGATTTTGATCAGAGTACGGCCCTGGTGTGTGCGTGCGTGCGTGCGTGCGTGCGTGTGTATGTGCGTGTGTGTGTGCGTGCGTGTGTATGTGTGTGTGTGGCAGGGGGTGAGTGGGTGTGTTCACGAGGGTTCATGGTGTAAATCCTTGGTCGGGGTGGGATCTGTCTCAGCTGGTAGATCTGATCTGATAATGTTTTATGTGCATATATGCCATGAAGGCTTCACGCACGCCTGTCACGGGCTTAATCTCTGACTTTCGCCAGTGACTAAGTCCGGGCCAGGAGGGGGGAGGGGGGGGGGAGGGAGGGGTAAGTTTGAGGTGGGCAGAATTTAGAATAAAACATTTAGTGGTCGGTCAAAGACCTAAGTCCTAGAGAGAAAACCCTGCTGATCCTACACATGTCTGGACTGAGAAATTAAATCCCAAAAGTATTTTTGAATGCTCGGCCTCAAAGATTTTACCCCTGCGCGTGCTGTAACCTCAACGTGGTGCAGGGGTGTAACATTCTCTTTGAGAATGGCCAATACAGCACAACTCCCCTTTTGGGGCACCTTGTTGGCCGTGAGGTGCATCCCGTAATGCTGGATGATGGGATCCTGGTGGTTGAGTTGGGGACATATCTGCGGATATGTTTTCTGGCAACACACCACTTTGGCCTGGAGTTCAGCCATACGGGTGGTCAGGGAGGCCCGACCTGATTAATCCGCTGGTCATGCCAAGCTCTAGAGCAAACAACCTTTGTTTTGTTTATATAGCCAAGAACAAACACTGTTTTAATTACCTTTTGTATTTGTTGCTCTTAGGGCGGTGGCTAGGGTCAATTGGGTGATATGTTTTTTCATTGCCTGAGTATATCAGTCATGTATCCCTGGCATGAACGTCTGCTGGTTATCCTAGCGTCATGTCCCCTTGTTGGACTCCGTGGTGGGTGGGGACATGGTTGATGAACATTTCCGCTTATAATTATGGCTACAAACAGCTTTATACGTTCTGATGGGGCCCTTAAACGGGTCCACACCGAAGTTTCGGACTCTTCGTCATCAGATGAAGAGTCTACGAATGTGAATGTTAAAAAATCCAAGGTAAGTTCTGGCAAAACCTGGCCAAGGTTCCTTGTCATCGGATCATCCGAAGATGGTGCTTTGCGGAAATTATCACCCTTTGCCATTGAAAAGGGTTTGCAAGGGTTAGCTGGAGAGCTTAAAACAATCAAGAAACTGCGGAATGGCTCTTTGTTGGTAAAGTGCGCTATAGAGAGTCATTCTAAGAATCTTCTTAGATCGAAATTCTTATGCAATGTGTCAATTGAGGTTTCACCACATTCCTCCCTTAACTCTTCTAAGGGAGTGATCCGTTGTAGAGACTTGGAGGGTGTAAGCGAGGATGGGATTTGTACAAATCTTGCCTCACAGGGTGTTGTATTGGTCAAACGAATAAGTGTTCATCGGAATAATGAACTTGTGCCGACGAATACTTTGATTTTGACTTTTAATGTGCCAACTCTCCCAAACTCGATAAAGGCAGGGTATTTAAATATACCTGTTGTACCTTTCATACCCAATCCCTTGAGATGCTTTAAGTGTCAAAAGTTTGGTCATGGGCAGAATACATGTCGTAACAGGTTGACATGTGCTCGTTGTGGTCAGTATGATCATGACAGCAAGGCATGTCAGAATGATATGGCATGTACCAACTGCAAAGGCCAACATTTTGCTTATTCACGTGAATGTCCAAGGTGGAAAGTCGAAAAGCAGGTACAGCAGTTGAAAGTTGATAAACACCTGTCTTTTTATGAGGCAAGAAAACTTGTGGAGACCTCTACAACTGTGGCGGCAGGCAGGTCGTATGCTTCTGCAGTTAAGGTTCCTACAACCAGTGTTGCCTCTCAAACGGATTTAACTTGGCCCAATGGTGATGATCGATTTAAGAAGATTTCAGACATTGCTAAAGCTCAAAAGCATGCTACAAAAATTGTTAGAAACAAAGTTGTCAAGTCTACTCAAGTGTCTTTGGATTCTAGAAATCCACCAAAAGGTTTGACTGCGGAGCCAGGTCCCAGTAAATCTAAGTCAGGTAAAGACACTAAAACACCACATAAGGATTGTTCTTCAGGGCGACTGAAGAAGTCTGAGAAGCAACTCATTCCTTTAGACAATCCTTATGAATCTTTGGCTGATCTGGATGATGAGATGGATATATCACCATGTGATCATCCACATTCTAAACGATCACCAAAGAAAAAGATTATACCCATACTTCCTCCCAATGACTAATTCAGTCATTCAGTGGAACTGCCGTGGGCTTAGGCCCAATTTTGATGAATTAAGTCTTTTAATTCAAAAACATAATCCTATTTCAGTGTGTCTTCAAGAAACTTTCTTGAAGGACACTGATCATATTACCATGAGAGGATTTAAACTCTATCATAAGTTTCAAGAAACTGAAAATAGGGCATCTGGGGGTGTTTCCATTCTTGTTAATGAAAATATTCCTCAGAGTATAGTAACATTAAATACTAATTTACAAGCTGTGGCTGTCAAAGTCACGGCTCATAAAACTGTTACCCTATGTTCAGTTTACTTGCCACCTCGTAATCATTTTAATTTTAATCCTAGGGATCTTCAAGGTCTTCTTGATCAGCTCCCTACTCCCTTCATTGCTATGGGAGATTTTAATGGTCACCACACTTTGTGGGGATGCGACGATGTCAATATTAGAGGTAACCAATTGGAAGACTTAATTCTCAAAAACGACTTACTTTTATTTAATGATAAAAGTCGTACATATTTTCATTCTGCAAGTGGATCTTTCACTTCCATAGATTTAACTCTTTGTAGTCCATCACTTTTTGTTGATTTCTCCTGGAAAGTTGGTTCAGACCTTTGTGGTAGTGATCACTTTCCCATTATTTTGGAGAATGATGGACCACCATCACTTGAAAGGGTTCAAAGGTGGAAGTTGGCGAAGGCAAATTGGGGTCAGTTTCAGCATCTGTGCAGCACTCGTGTGCAACAATTTGCCATTACTGATGCTGATGATCCCATGTCTTTGTTCACTTCCATCTTGAAGGACATTGCAGATGAAACTATTCCTAAGACTTCGGCAGTACCAAAGCGTTTCAATAAACCATGGTTTAATGATACGTGCAAAGATGCATTCAAAGAGCGAAACAGGTTGCTTGAGCGGTTCAAACGTGAACCTACAGCAGACAACCTGGATGCATTTCGTATTGCTAGGGCTAAGGCTCGCAGAGAAATTAGACAGAGCAAGAAATCATCTTGGAGAACTTTTGTCTCCAAGTTGAATTCACAAACATCAGTGAAATCTGTCTGGAATAGGATCCATAAAATCAAAGGTAAAGAATCCAGTAACACAGTTCATCATTTGTCTGTCAATGATACGGATGTCACGTCTCATCGTGACATTGCCAATGCATTGGCAGACAACTTTTCTCATAATTCATCTTCTGCTTTCAGTACAGATGCTTTTACATCTGTCAGAACTAAAGCTGAAAAGCAGTCCATTTATTTTTCATCCGAAAATGCTGAAGTATACAACAGGCGTTTCTCTATGGAGGAATTGCAGGATGCTCTTCGTCGAGCCCATGATACTTCAGTAGGACCGGATGAAATTCATTATCAGTTATTGAAACATTTACCTGAATCATCTTTGATGGTTCTGCTGAATATTTTTAATAACCTCTGGATTTCTGGAGACTTTCCTTCTGATTGGAGGAAAGCTATTATTATTCCTATTCCCAAGCCTGGTAAGGATCCAACTAATCCTACTAGTTATCGCCCTATCGCGTTGACAACGAATGATTAATCGTAGACTTGTCTGGTATGTTGAATCCCACAAATTGCTTACTAACGTGCAATGTGAGTTCAGATCTAGACGTAGTACGGTTGATCATGTTGTTAGATTTGAAACGTTTTGTAGGGAAGCTTTCATCCAAAATCAGCACTTGGTTTCAGTGTTTTTTGATTTGGAGAAAGCTTACGATAACACGTGGAAGTATGGGATTTTAAACGACCTCCATGGCATGGGCCTTAGAGGTCGTCTTCCTGTTTTTATATCTCAATTTTTAAGAGATAGATCTTTTAAAGTCCGGGTGGGGTCGACTTTGTCCGACATTCATCCACAGGAGATGGGTGTACCTCAAGGTAGTATCCTGTCTGTAACTTTATTTTCTGTGAAAATTAACAGCATATCCCAGTGTTTAACACCTGGTGTGGATTGCTCGTTATATGTCGATGATTTTGAGATTTGTTACAGATCGTCCAATATGAGTATCATTGAACGTAAGTTGCAGCTTTGTTTGAATAAACTTCATCAATGGGCAACTGACAATGGCTTTAGATTCTCAAAGACAAAAACGGTTTGTATGCATATCTGCCAGAAAAGAGGTCTCCACTTAGATCCACAGTTGTTTCTGGACAAAAATCCAATTCCAGTTGTGGAGGAGACTACATTTCTGGGGGTTATATTTGACAGGAAGCTATCTTTTGTGCCCCATCTTAAATATGTTAAAAAGAAGGGCTTGAAAGCTCTCAATATTTTAAAAGTTATTGGTAATATGGAATGGGGAGCAGACAGAAAGGTTATGCTCCGTCTGTATAGATCTCTAGTTAGATCAAAACTTGATTATGGATGCATTGTGTATGGGTCGGCACGCAAGTCTTACTTGCAGATGCTAGATCCTATACACAATCAGGGACTTAGGCTTTGTCTTGGTGCATTTAGAATATCTCCTGTAGAGAGCTTGTACGTTGATGCACACGAACCTTGTTTGGGTGCTAGACGTGCCAAGCTTTCGCTGCAGTATGCTGCCAAGATTAAATCGTTACCAACAGATCGAACACATGATGCGGTGTTTGACAACAAATATATGAAGTTGTTTGATGCAAGGCTAAATGCTATTCGTACATTTGGTCTTCGCATTAAGCGTTTTTTGTTGCTTTCCAACATTGATTTAACTGACACTTTGGAAACTCCTTCATATTTTGTTTTACCACCATGGTGTATTACAGCACCTAAAATTGTGTTTCATCTGGCGCATCCGAAGAAAAATCGTACAGATGCTGTAGTTTATAACCAATTGTTCATGGAAATTCAAGACAAGTACCGTGATTACATTCCTGTGTATACAGATGGATCACGGGATGGGAATTCTGTGGCTTGTGCTACAGTTTTTCCATCAGACACAATACTTTCCATGCGACTGCCTGACTCAGCATCGATATTTAGTGCTGAAGTTTGGGCAGTCATTAAAGCCTTAGAAGAAATAAAGGATTCTAGTGCATCCAGATTTATTATTTTTACCGACTCACTTTCGTGTCTTCAAGCTTTACGAAATATGAAGCTGGACCATCCCTTAATTGGGATGGTGATACGAAAGTGTGTCTTTTTATCTATTGCCATTAAAGACATTGTATTTTGTTGGGTACCCAGCCATGTTGGCATCAGGGGTAATGAAAAGGCAGATTTAGCTGCCAAGTCTGCTTTGGATTTGCCTCATGCCAGGGTTGGTGTACCGTATACTGATTTTAAATATGGTATTAACAAATTTATCTTTTCGATTTGGCAACGTGATTGGGACGGTGAGTTTGCGAACAAGCTTCATGCTATCAAGCCAGTCTTGGGAGAGTGGCAGTCCTCCTATAGACAGTGCAGGAAGGATGAAATAGTCTTGTGTCGTTCCCGCTTCGGGCATACATATTTAACCCATTCATTTATCTTAAAGAAAGATCCTCCACCTCAGTGTGAGTACTGTCAGTGTCTTCTGACTGTGCGACACATTTTGGTGGAGTGTAACAATCTGAAAGCAATTCGAAAAGATATATTTGGACTAGGAACTGTGATGGAATCCTTTCGATTCCATCCAGAACTTATTTTACAATTTTTACGTGATACTGAATTTTATTCAAAATTTTAATTATATATATATCTGTGATATTTGCATTTTTACACAGTCGTTTACACTGTGTTTTTATTTAAATGTTGAATTTTTATATTGATGATGATCATCACACTGTTGTTTCATTTTACCATAGTTTGACACCCAATAGCCGATGTATTTTTCGTGCTGGGGTGTCGTTAAACATTCATTCATTTATTCATTCATTCATTCATTCAAAGATTTTAAGGTGATTTGAGCAGTTGATCGGGCACCAAAGTAAAGTGCGTTGGACTATTTATACAAAAATAAACATAAGAATTTTGATCCGCGGCCAAACAAATGTAAAGTCCAACTAAGCCCCAAAAAGGAGGTTACCTGTCCTAGATAGGGTTGCGCCGCGGGAGTCATGGCGAGCTGATGGGCTATTCAGGAAGTTGGGAGTCCTTCAGTCTGGTAGACGCGGCACTTGTCTATGACTCCAAGGTAGTCTCCTTGTAACACCATCTTTAGAATACGGTGGATGATCGTATTGTTCATGGGACGGATGGTTTATCAAACGTTGTGGTATGTGCTGATCTGTCTGTGGGAAAGTACATTTAAAAGATCCCTTGCTGCTAATTAAAACTGTAGCGGGTTTCCTGTGAAGTCAAAGTTATATTTGACATCCATTAGTCCTCTCGTTGCGTGGTCAACAAAACAAACTTTGTCTTTTCAATCCTAGATCGACTGGGTATTAGACAAGCGCTTTACCACAGGGCTACGTCCTGCAACCACCACTCAACCGTACTAGAGGATATATGTCTGACCTAGATGTTTTGTTGATAGTTGTCACCTACAGAAAAACCGCACACAGTTTACCCGGAAGAAACCTAGTCTGTACAGATCAGTTTAATAATGGTTCTGTTATTGTACATAGTTGTGTTTGTCACCGCTGTTAATCACGTTCTAGGTAAGTGTTTTGTTCTTCTCTATTTATTAAACTAATATTATAAATTAGGAAGCGGTAGCAGCGAGGTTACGCGAAATATAACTACACTGTACGACAGAACGAACGTCACACACACTATGTATGTATGTATACATGTATCTATATGTCGGATTTGATTAGTACATCAACTGGCATTAACTCACTGACACAGGGAATTACCTTTTCTGGCCTCACAATGTGCATCTAATGCTATTGCTGGGACTCGAACATTTGGCACCGATTCGATCGCTAGTATCAGACCACCAAGATAATGATTCAGCCACCGAGACATGCTTAAAAGGAAAGTGTCCACCCGTAACGAAAATGAACTATCTCTATAATAGTATTGTATGTATGTCGGGTTTAGGCTCTCCCCCCCCCCCCCCCCCCCCGAAAAAAAAAAAAAAAAAAAATAATAATAAAAAAATTCTTGTCTCTGGTCAGTGCGCGCTTCGATTTTAACCATCGCAAGTCAACATTTTTTTTTTTTAATTTCACACAGTACGTCGATTTTTGCCGGGCGTTTCTTGCTATGACGCAAAACCGCATTTCGAGCCAAAGCGCCACAGCGCATGAACCAGGACGGGCATTCTGATTTCAGTTTAAATATGCCCGCATCGCCGCATCAATTCTGGAACTTTGGTCTGACCAGAAACTGAATGTTTTTTGTTTGCCTAGTACATACCTGTAGATAGTACATACCTGTAGATAGTACATAGACAGTACATACCTGTAGGTAGTACATACCTGTAGGTAGTACATACCTAGTACATACCTGTAGGTAATACATACCTGTAGGAAATCGAACCTATAACACCGATTCGTCCGTCGTTCCATTCAGAGACATTTTGAATTGCACGAAGACGGTAATTGTTTTGTTCTTTTGTCAGTAAATTAAATTAAATTATTTAATTGTAATTATTGTTATAGGTATACATTTGAAAGTTTAATCTCTAGCCTACATTTCCTAGCAAAGTTTATTTTATTTAACGACACCGCTAGAGCACATTGATTTATCAACCATCGGCTATTGGATGTCAAACATTTGGTACTTTTTACATGTAGTCTTAGAGAAGAAACCCGCTACATTTTTCCATTAGTAGCAAGGGATCTTTTTATACGCACCATCCCTCAAACAGGATAGCACATGCCACGACCTTTATATACCACTGAGTCGTGGGACACTGGCTGGAATGAGAAGTAGATCAATGGACCCACCGACGAGGATAGATCCTAGACCGACCGCGCATCAAGCGATCGCTTTACCACTGGGCTTCATCCCGCCCCTTTCAAAGCAAAGTTCAAAGCAAAGTTAGTAAATAATTGTGTTGTGTATCAACTTTAACATGCGCATGTGCAGGAAAATATGCAGGAAGGGGTGGAGGTGGATGTGGGGAGGTCTAGACTTTGGCAAACGAAATTAGGTGGATCGTGTTATGCTCCCCGAAAAATACATTTTAAAAAGTGTTTTTATAGTGTAGGTGTATGTTTCGACTCCCCCCCCCCCCCCCCCCCCCCCACCACCACACACACACCCATTCCTCCGTTCCTATTTATGTTTGTACTGTTCTGTCTGGCGAAACTTCCGGAACTCCAGGTGTAGTTTCTTGCTGTGATTCCAGTGCAAAGTGCACCAATACAAGGCAGGCTGAATGGTAGTATGTATGTATGTATGTATGTATGTATGTATTGATGTATTGATGTATGAATATCTATATATTGTATGTATGTCGAGGTTGACTGTTACACACATAGATATTAACGCACTGGCACAGGGGATAATTAAATCCTTTCTGGCCTCAGAAATTGTCCCATGCCGTTGCTGGGACTCGAACCTGTGGCACCGAATCGCCCGCAAATTGCGAGACTAACCACTATGCGCTCTGAACTATCGAGACATCCATGAAAAGGATGCTCTTTAACTCAACCACATGCATAGGGTCTACAATCTACGCGGTCGATCCCGCTTACGTGCACGAAACAGTGGACAGACCTGGCACTGGCTAGTATGTATTGATGTATGAATATCTATATATTGTATGTATGTCGAGGTTGACTGTTACACACATGTATGTATGTATGTATGTATGTATGTCTGTGTGTCTCTGTGTGTGTGTGTGTGTGTGTCTGTGTGTGTGTGTGTGTGTGTGTATGTATATGTGTATGTATGAATATGTATGTATGAATATGTATGTATGTATGTATGTATGTATGCATGTATGTATGTATGCATGCATGTATGTATGTGTGTATTTGTGTGTATGTACACACACGCGCGCGCCTCTGGAAACCGGAATTCTCTCAATACCGGACGTTTACCATAGTCCCGTGATTTACCCATCTTTTACCACCGCAGTTTACCTCTCTAAACTGAAAGGCGCATACGAAACATTCAGTTCCAACGTGTTTATTTAGCGCAAATTATTATACCTCTGAAAACCGGACGATCAGACTGTTATTAATTATTGTGACGCATCCAATGGCTTCTTATACTAGTGTTAGTATCAGTTCGCCGTTTTGTTTACAGTTTTCAATTTTTAAAAGATATTTTATATCACAGGTTTGGCAACTACCACGATTGATTGTATGGGATACGGAAATCCTGGACGGAGTACTGTATTGACTTGTGAAACAGCGGGCACTATAATTACTGGAATCCGTTGGCTTCGACCAAATGGTGGAACACCATTAGTGGTGATGGCATGTTACAAAGCTAACACTCTGTGTTTGCCATCTGGTGGTGTAACTGGCTACAGTGTTTCTCGAGACTCGCCCACACACCAGACTCTCACCATAAAATCGTTCAACACTTCGGTAGATGCTGGAGAATGGATTTGCCGGGATGGAATAACAGGAGCTGGCCTATTTAGATGTAATAAAATTGTCGCAAGTAAGTCTCGAAGTATGATTTGTTGTTTAAATAAGACATATATTAATTGAGCACAGACCTACTTTTATGCAACAGACATAAACATACACTCAAATGTGTATGCCATTTGCATACCAATACGCGATCACCCCCCACCCCCACACCACATAAATACATACATACATACATGTATGTATGTATGTATCGATCTATCTATCTATCTATCTATCTGTATGTATGTATGTGTATGTATGTATGTATGTATGTATGTATGTATGTATATACACACACATATCCCTGGGAACAAATTATGTACCCTCGGGTGGAATAGCCCTATCCCACATGGAAACATATAAAGGATTCTTTTATTACATTGCATCAGCTATGGGTAGCAACGGAAGTTTATTCATTTAAGAATTGACCGCAATTAATTTTTGGTTCATACAAGTATGAACCGAACAAACGATGTGTACACTAGATTACCCCGCGTAGCGGATCATACAAAAGTTGCACATCGTTTTTTCGGTTCTTACTTGCATGAACCAAAAAATAATTGCGGTCAAATCTTATAATTAAATTTATATGCAAATGAATGAATGAATGAATGTTTAACGACACCCCAGCACGAAAAATACATCGGCTATTGGGTGTCAAACTATGGTAATGCAAACAAACAAGGTGATGATCAACATCAACACAAAAATTCAAGATTTAAATAAAAACAGTGTCAAGAACTGTGCAAAAATACAAATATCTCAGATTGATACTGACTTTTACTCAAAATTTCAATTTGTGCTGTATTGGCCATTCTCAAAGAGAATGTTACACCCCTGTACCACGGTGAGGTTACAGCACGCGCAGGGGAAATTTATATGCATACTTTAACAATACATAACTGAATTTATTTTGTTTAGCTTTAAATACACCTGCAGTATTGTTTGTGTAAACTTCATTGATACTTATGTCGCGTAAGAATGCGAAAGTTCATTCACTATTATTTGAATCAGGTGATTTTTTGTAAATGACGTCATTTCCTCTAGCTGCTGTGCATTTTTACGGATCATTTAGTTATATTGGAAGGAATTGTCCTGTTTAGTTTATATTTTTATGAAAGTAAATGAAGGGAACGTGTCTAACATTTATGCTGTTGGTGGAACCGTTTAATTTTCGCCAACAGCTGTAAAACATCGCTTACAAGTAAGTTACAGGCGTGAAGTTTCCTTCATGATTTCTTTGGCTACCGACCGAGTCACATGTCATGATTAACAAGAGTTTTTTTAAATCAATGCTTATAGATCTACATGTCTACTCTGCTATATCATTTTCCATTAATTTATCGTATACTTTGTTTGTATTGCTTTTGTAGCTTTCACTTGTGTTTTCTTCAAAATATCTAAATATGATTGCTAGAATAATCCGACTTGTTGCACAAAAGTAGTGCGTGTCGGGGGGGGGGGGGGGGGGGGGGGGGGGGGGGGGGGGGGGGGTAGTAGGCGTGGCTTAAATTTGTTCGGTTCATCGAGATATTAACGAAAAAAGTAAGCACCTCTGGACCAATCAGATTGACGTAAAGTGTATAGAGGCAAAGAAAATTTAATTATTTCTCAATTAATGTAAAAATTACGACGTCGTTAGGGAACTTCATACCTGATGACGTCATTTTATATTGGTAATTTGTCTTACTGAGCATTATAGTTTTAACCCAAAAAATAATTCAAAATAAAATATGAACTTTTAATGTTATTATTAGTAAGTATGGTTAAACTTTTATTATAAGTATTGTCTGTTATTTCGTTTATGTCGGGCAGGGTCTGGGGCTGTGGTTGTCGCTGTCGGAGGCGTCGGTCCAACTCGTCCCATAGATGCTCAATTGGGTTCAAATCCGGTGATATCGATGGCCAAGGAAGGACATTAATGTTGTTGTTCTGTAGGAAAGCCGTTGTGAGACGTGCTGTGTGAGGCCTGGCGTTGTCATGTTGGAACACTGCGTTGGCGTTGGCCATAACTGGAACGATGTGTGGCCGGAGGATCTGGTCAGTGTAGCCCTGTGCATTCAGGTTGCCCTGCACGTGGATCAGGTCAGTTCTGCCAGTGTGTGAGATGGCTGCCCACACCATGACACTACCCCCGCCGAATCTGTCCACTTCCTGCACGCAGTTTGCCGCATAACGTTCACCACGACGCCTATACACGCGACATCTTCCATCATGACGTCGGAGCAGAAATCGGGACTCGTCACTGAACCACACCTGTCTCCATCGCAGTTGAGGTCATTGTCGATGAATCTGGCACCACTGCAGTCGGAGTCGACGGTGTTGTGGTGTTAAGATGACACCTCGAACTGGACGTCTGGCACGAATTCCTACCTCACGTAGGCGGTTCCGTACGGTCTGGTCGGATATCCTTCGCAAACCTGGTATTGCTGCGGCTGTGGAGGTGGCAGTAGTTAATCGTTCCCGAAGGTGGCGTACCCGGATGTAGCGGTCCTGCCCGGGGGTAGTGACCCGTGGTCGACCAGATCTAGGGAGGTCACGTGTTGATCCATGTTGCTGGTAACGGTCCCACAGTCTGGAGATGGTGCTTGGGGACACATGGAATGCCCTGGCAACGGCCGTTCTGGATTCGCCTGCGTCTAGTCGGCCGATGGCATTGTCATCGGTTCACTGAGACGTGGCATGTCCTGGATTGTCAACTGTCGGCCAGATACAGAGGCCAGGCAAGCGAACACCCTGCACTTTTATACTGTCGGTGTTCATGTTGCAAGTGCAGACAACGCATGTGCAGTGGTGACATGGTTTGCACGTGGCTGCGTTTTTGCGAATATTCACATTTTGGAACTTTATTGTACAGTAGCTGCGTTTTATCGAATGTAACCGTGGGAATGTGTTTGGGACATGCAATGACCTTATATTCACAAAGCATGAACCGGTAGGAAACATAAAATCGGAGTTATAACCCATTTGTACCCTTTTGCGTTTCTTTTTTTGAAGAGTATATATATATATATATATATATATATATATATATATATATATATATATATATATATATATATATATGGTGTGTCACTGAATCAGATAAGAGGATTGACAGTCAGGTTAGGAATATATATATATAAAAACCCACAACAAAAGAAACCAAACCAAAGAAAGAAACCCCAAACAAACCAAACAGAAGAAACAAACACACTCAAGGAGATAGAACAAAAAAAACACAAAAAAACCAACAAACATCAGCCCCAACCTAACAAAAAAACCAACATAACAACACATAACACAGTAACACCCCCCCCCCCCCCAAAAAAAAAAATAAAAAAAAAATTAAAATATTTTTTTTTTTTATAATAATAATAATAAAAAATAATAATAAAAAAATAAAAATAAAAATAAAACAACCCCCAAAACAACTACCCCCCCAAAAAAACCCCCCAAAAAAACCCCACAAACAAAACAACCCCAACAACACAAAACCAAAACAACCATCCCCCCAATACAAATCAACAAACAAAAGCGAACAAACAGAGAAAAAGCAGTGCTTATGGTTTGACGCGAGCAATTGCTCTCGCTCGCGTGTGCTCGCGCAAAACGATTTCCGCGTAGGCGAAAAACTGCTCGCGTTATCACACGTAGACATCGCTAATCTATTTACTCCAAAAATACTGTGAACTGGCACCACGGAAAATTGAAAATAGCTACCGGTCTATAGAAATATTTGACTTATTTCTATGTTTTGCAAACTGTTTATTGATTGGTCAGCGAGACCCGAGAATGGGAGAATGTCGATAATTGGACTGAGTATAAAGGTCAAGGATTTGTTTCCTGATTTGCTCGATTTTACGAATGGCCCATATGCTGTCATTCGGAATGTCTCGCGCGATTCCGTTGTCAGCCGAGAGCCGCCCGTTGGTCGCGTTCGATTTTCGGGTATTGTCGGAAATTGTTAACCTACAGACATTGACGACTGAGTATTGGATAACCTCAGTGTCGAAAAGTTGTATATGCGAATATATTTCGATTTACAATTTTCGAATCGATATGTCTAAAGAAATCCAAGGTAATTCTGTGCAACTAAGTACTTTTCTGAAGTGATCCGTAGGTGATGTGATTTCTTGGAACAGCGAAACCAAACGCGGACTGGAAATGGTCGTCAGGATTTCGTGCAAGTTGTGCGGAAAACATGTGGATAAAATAAAAAAGGACTCGAAAATCCGTGGCCAAATTCAAAAAGAGGTAGAAGTGTTTGCCACAGGAACGACAAATGTGAAGAAGCATGCTATTGACAGGCATTTGGGCAGTGCAGCACATCGTGTGGCTATAGATTACGAACATTTATTGGGTGATGAAGATTGTATAGTGGGCGATACTCCTATACTGTCAGCATCTACACCACGAAGCCAACCGGCAATTGACATTTCATTAAACCAAGCATCCAGAGACGCATACAAGAAATTATTAAAACCTGCATACCAAATAGCAGTTGATGGCTTGCCACTCCGTACGTTTACGTCATTTATTCAAGTTCAAAAAGAAAACGGTGTACAGTTAATTTCGGGTAAGTCAGCCTGCAATATTATAGTGAGGTGTCCACTTTTCGTGCCCCGACGCATTCATCAACAATTTCTACAAAACAATACAACACTAAATAAGATAGGTTTACTAACCTTACAAAATGACCATTTATCATTTATTTACAGCAGGATAATGAACTTTTAAAGTAGGATTTATAAATATGTTTTTAAAGTTATTTAACACTGTAGAAGAACTGTCATTTTAATATCCAACTGAATAATAACAACCGATCTTGGATTTAATTTCATTAAAAAAAATACTACCAACTAATAAAATGAAGAAAAAATTATAACTAATTAACAAAATGTCAAGTTCATAAAAAAAGAGTTAATTGTGAAAAAGGGCACGAGAAAACAACATGCACGAGAAGTAGACCTTCGACCATGGTATTATTGTTATTATTATTATATCATAAATTATTAATAATTAAATGAGGTGGTGTTCTTTCTTTTTTTTGCAATTTTTTTTTTTGCATTATTATTATTATTTAGTTTTTTAAATTATAATATATATATATAATCACATTGGTCTAAAGGAATTTATTTTATTGGTAATGTAATACTACTGTAAGTCTAATAGAAACAGCCGAATTACATGGATAGATTTGATGTGTTTTGCTTTACAACAGTTATGGTGCGTTGATGACATGTTATATCACATGTAGTTCTACTGATAAATTATTAATTCCACTATGTTTTACAAATATATTTTTTCTTGGATATTTAAACAACCTCACATTAAATTTAATCCCATCCCCCACGAACACTTTTAATTTACTTTTCTTTTTAACTCATGCCAAACTGATTTTTTAAAAACAACCTTAATGAAGGCTGGGATGGTCCTGGCGAATCACTAATATTATTATACATAATAAAATTTAAATATTACTTGTAGGCCTACCCTTTCCTCATGTGTTGAATTTATTGAAAGGCTCCCCCCACCCCCCTCCCCATTTTCTTCATGTTCCTTAATATTTATATATATTTTTCTATATTAGTAAAACAAATTAAAGAAAAAACAAGCAAGGCTACAAAAATATTTATTAACATTCTGATATTTTAAAAAAATAAAGTAAAACAAAACAAAAGATAGAAAAAAATAAACAACACACCACAACAAACAAGCAAATAAATTTATTAATATCATGAAATACTTGATTTATATGTACACTAAGTTTTGGACATGGTTTCGTTTTAGGCTGTGATTCCCCTCAGAAGGCTGTTGAATTTATAAACTATATTGCCAATCAACAGAGAATTGCCATTAATAAAATCCTGAGTTGCAGCACCTGCTTCTCTGTTTTGAGTGATGGTAGTCAGGCCAGGAAGACAGGATGTGAGAAGGAGTTGGTTTTCGTTCGAGTTGTTCACAAAGGCAAACCTGTATACTTCTGCATTGGACTGCAAGATTTGGATACATATGGTGCAGCTAATGCGGAAAACCTGAAGCAGGCAATAGATAATGTTTTCATCAAGGCCATCAAGCTCTCCGAAGAACAATACTCAAATGCTCTAATCTCAGCAGCTGCAGATGGTGCCTCTGTAAATACTGGTATTTAAATTTAGTTATATTATTATTAAAATAAATTGATTAAAAGAGATACTTGAAGTATCTTTGTTGAAAGTTCAACAACAACAACAGAAATGGAGCAAATTGATTAGATGGTCACTAGTTATTAGATGTGAAACAAACCAGGGTGTAATTTGTTTGGTATTTCATTGCAATTTGCTACACAAATTTCAGAAATTGCTATGAAATTCTGAATGATTTAATACTAGTTGCTAATCAATTTTCTATGCATTACAACTTTTGCTAATCAAAATTTTATAAACAAAATGTACCCTGCAAACTATATTAGACATAACCACAGAAACATTGTAGAATGGAAAATTATTATGGTTTCCACAAGTATAGTTTGACATCAGGAACTTTAACTCATTATGAAAACTTTAAGATCATGTGTGTATGTATGTTGGGTTTGTTTTTTTGTTGCATATAAAAATCTAATTATTTTAAACAATTGTACTTGCAGGGGTTTACTCAGGACTTCTTGCACGATTGTCACAAACACGACCATGGATGGTGAATATTCACTGCATTTCCCACAGGATTGAATTAGCAGTAAAAGATGCCATGCTTGATACCAAAAGAAGCAAAGCATTCTCTGATGTTAAGCAATTCATGATAACTTTGTACTACCTGTTCAAGAAATCTCCGAAGGTCAGGCGACATTTACATTCAACAGCAGAAGCATTGGATGTACAAGTGTACAAGGTGAAAAAAGTCCACGGTACCAGATTTGTCTGCCATCAGTTACTAGGACTACAGTCTCTGATAAATGATTGGGTTATGCTTGCTCTATCTGTGGAGAACTCCTTGGTATCGAAAAACAAAACAACAACACAATTACCTGGTATCCTGCAGAAGTTGAGGAATGTCACCTTTCTTGTAACATGTTGCTACTTTAAGAATGTCCTAGATGCCATCACACCACTGTCTTTGTCCTTTCAAAGAGGGGACATCATGGCTTATGAAGTTCTGTACCAAGTGCAAAGAACGCAATCAAGAATACAAGATCTGATTGATGAGGAGGACATATCTGTAAAAGGAATCTTATCATCCGTTGGCATTGAATATGATGAAACAGAATCGACAATTAGCCAAAGTTTGCCAAAACAGGGACATACAAGGAGGAACATTGTTAACAGAGAATACAACAAGGTATCATACACAAACATGTTCAAACCAACTGGGGCCATTGAAGCTGTAAAAAGCATCAAGGAAAAAGTCTTGCCAGAACTGTTGAAATGTATGGTTACCAGATTTTCAAGCTTTGACGCAGATATCTATAGACATATTCAATGGTTAGATCCTGCAAATTGGGATGAAGATGATGGGACTGCAGAAGTCAAACCTCTTCTCCAGTTGGCATCACATTTCCAGGAAAGAAAAATGCATGAAATCGATTACTTTGCTGTCAAGAGGGAATGGAAGGATTTGAGAAATGCTATGAATTTTTTTACAGTAATCTGCAGATGAAACAGTTGTGGCAGAAAATTATGACCTACAGAAGAACTGATTTCCCCAACATCTGTAGATTGGTGGAAATAGTTTTCTGCATTGGCCCCAGCAACAGCACTGTGGAGGTTTTGACCCCACAAATGCGATCACAACCTTTACTTATTTTTCAAAATCGACTAACAATAAACAACGTGTTGAAATCTTGCTTATTTGTCTGCCATCGTGTTAAAGTTAATTATACATGTTGCTCAAACAAGTATAGAAATGTAATTAAATAATTAAATAGTTTTATGTTTATTTACCTGGAAAGACAAAGGTATTACTTTCGTACCATTGGTTTTATTGTACAGTTTCACACAAGACTGTTGAAAAGTAGCAGTTACGCAGGGTAACATGTTTGTACGAAAACAAATGGCATACTATTCTAGGACTTTATTTTTCTCAGAAACTGTCAGTAGATGCAACGATTAGTTACAATCACTCTCCTGATCCAGGAGTCACGCGTTTTTATCTGGGGAAGTGGAAGAAAGAAAAGAAAGAAAGAAATGTTTTATTTAACGACGCACATTTTATTTACGGTTATATGGCGTCAGACATATGGTTAAGGACCACACAGATTTTGAGAGGAAACCCGCTGTCGCACCTACATGGGCTACTCTTTCCGATTAGCAGCAAGGGATCTTTTATTTGCGCTTCCCGCAAGCAGGATAACACAAACCATGTCCTTTGTTGAACCAATTATGGATCACTGGTCGGTGCAAGTGGTTTACACCTACCCATTGAGCTTTGCGGAGCATTTACTTAGGGTTTGGAGTCGGTATCTGGATTAAAAATCCCATGCCTCGACTGGGATCCGAACCCTGTACCTACCAGCCTGTAAACCGCTGGTCTAACCACGATGCCACCGAGGCCAGTTTAGGGGACGTGGAAGCGATAAAACGTGGGACGGAACGCAGCCCCGTGGTAAAACACTCGTAAAGCAGTCTAGGAGCGATACTCATCTGTGGGCCCATTAAACTGTTTCTCATTCCAGCCAGTTCACCATCACTGGTACACCAAAGAGCGTGGGATGTGCTATCCTGCTTGTGGGATAGTACATATAAAAGACCCCATGCTACTATATGTCAAAATTACCAAATGTTTGACATCCAATAGCCAATGGTTAATACATCAATGTGCTCTTGTAATGTATGTAAACAAAACATACTTTTTTAACCATAAAACGTCAGGAGGTCGTCATTTGTCCAGACAGTTGTTAATTCCTGTTCTGTAATAATCCATACATTCAATGTGCTTCTTGAGGGGATGGACCTGCACCAATCTTGCTACTGAGACGTGATCTTTAAACAGTGCAGCGCCTCACACATTGGTTTTCTCTAACGCCCATAGCTGATGCAATGGAAATATTGTGTCTCTTATCTTTTTCAGGTGGTCCAGACTCTGTTACACTCAATCCTCCACCACCTGGGTCTGTAGTAGAAGGAGACAGTCTGACTGTAACGTGTGCTGCTGCTAGTTGTAATCCACCATGTTCCTATTCTTGGACTCTGGGAAATCAACAGATCTCACCAACATCTCGGTTAACACTGACAAACATCAACAGGAGTCAGACAGGGAATGTGTACACGTGTACAGCGACCAACTCTGCTATACCAATGTCTAAAGCTAAACAGTTCACACTGACAGTGTACTGTGAGTATTAATTTGATATGCTACATTTTTGTGTTATATTTTACTTGATGAACGACTACTTATCCTGAAATATTAAGAAGCCATTTTCATATTCTTCCTAATATTTGCTGTAGTACAAATCTGAACGACAAAACCGTTAACCACGACCAAGACCGTATCTTTGCACAATGCAGAATTGAATGGGCATTTGGCAAACTAGTGGACGATTCCATGGATAGGCACTCCCGGGGAGATCCCTGCCGGACAACACACCCTCCTTGTACCGCCACAAAGACCAGTTTATTAAATCAAAACTACAATATGACAGATCTCACTGGAATGAATGCATGCAGCCATCGTTAAGATGCAACATTTTAACAGTGGTGTTTGGCTGAAACACGTCTACTGTATTTGTCACAAAATAAAAGCACAACGTATATATACCTAAGGGTCCCAACCTAGCTACTACTTTAATTCATAAAACATTTGAGAGTCCATGATGATAACAACTCGGCGAATTAATACACAAAGTATGAACGTGACCAAATCCAACTGAACAGTTTATTCCAGATATTCATATATATATATATATATATATATATATATATATATATATATATAGGCATATAGGCATATATATAGGCATATTACTCATACAGTAGTCAGAACTAATATAATATTAACATGGTTCCTAAAGAGACTGCTCTCAGTTTGCTACCATTGTTAAGATATTTCCGATTAGACTAAAATTACATATTAAATGCATTTTCTTGTTTGCAAAATCATCGTCTGTATATTCAATGCATTTCTGATCTTTCTTTTTATTTAGGTCATTAATAGTCTCTTTTAATCGAAAACGTGTTATAATAACATTCAAACCTGTTTATCCTCACTTTATAACATTGGAAAATGTCTCGTTTCTCTTTTATACAATTAATGTATTAATGTTTCCACACACGTGTATGCTGGTTGAATATAAAGTCAGTCCCATGTAGCGGAGTGGAAAATTCCATGTACATTCTCAGAAAATGGTTGTGTTTAAAATTTGTCAGAGTGATTTTAGTCAGAAGATCCATTCCTAGTTAAAGCGAATATGAATTTTTAGGCGAATATGAATTTTTAAGGTTGGGTACCGCGAAAAAAACGTACCACGGTATACCTCGGTTTTTTGTAAGGTACCACGGTATACCACATTAGTAATGACATCATACCAGTGATACAATAATTGCTCAACATACAATGTCATTTATGCGCCTTTGAACTTAGGGGCCAAACATATATGACATACTACAATGAAATATCTACCAGTAAAGATTTTGACTGTTTCAATTTACACTCTATTTCCGTCTAAAGTTGAGTAAGCATTAAGCAGGACTAATAATCTAATTTAGAGAATAGCTAATACTTATAGGTAGAACATAGTTGTACAGCCTTGTTGTATTTTAAGGCCTTATAATGAAAATGAAATAAACATAACAGATGGATGAATTCTATAGTTATCATTTCAGTTGAACTGGAAAAATAATGACAATGCCAAAGTTTAAACGAATGTATTCTATTATCACCATTTTAATTATACCAGTAGCTATTAACTACAAGTAACTTTTATATAGCTACTTTTATTTCAGGTGATGACCCAGGCAAGCAGGTCCCTTTATGTTTTAAGTTTGCTACAATGCATTATTGTTCAAGTTAGTTAAAGTTTAATCGTCTTGACATCAATTTAGTTTCAAGAATAAACAAACTCCAAAAACCTATAAATGTCTGAATAAATCATGTAATGTGTCAATTCCAGTGATTATTATCTGGATTACTGAATTTATTTTATGTTCTTGTTTAGAAACATTAGTGCATTAGTGATTAATATGTAAAATATTTGTTATCGCGAACTCAAATATTATTAATGTAATGGTATTTAACGTCAAACATAGGAGCATTATGGCATTAGAGCGGGAATTTGTGTATTCGTTATCTCTGACTGAGAGAGCATCTGTCCGAATGTAAGTCTAGCTCTAGAACAGCAGAGTAGGCCTTCTTAGGCTAACCACTTTTGATGGGATGAGTTACCTGAGAACAGGTCCAACCAAACCATCACTGCCTACAGAGTGACAATCGAAAATTTGTGACATACGTTTTAATACGTTATAAATCATTGTTTTGTGTTTTCAACTAGCTATTACTACCTACGTTAATACATTAAAGTTTAAACAAGTGTTGCCGTAGAGCGTTTATGACAAAAAACAAACAAAAAAACAACATTTTAGTAATAAAAAATAGTGTTTTAAGTAACGCTTTTCGGTACACTCACCTACCACCTGTAACACTAAAAAACTTTGGGACATACAGCCACCCACCCCTCCAGCGTTACGTAATATTTGAATGGCCCCCGATGTCTAGTACGGGCCATAGCCCAGTGGTAAAACACTCGGTCGAACGCGTGGTAGGTCTAGGATCGATCCCAGTCGGTGCCCCATTGGGCTATTTCTCATTTACGTATGTGCACCACCACTGGTATAGCAGAGGTCGTGGTATGTACTACTAATGAAAAAAATGTAGTGGGTTTCCTCTATAAGACTATACATCAAAATTACAAAACGTCTCACATTCAGTAGCCGATATGTTTGTTCTGCTCTATATGAAGATAACAAATGTAACCTGTGCCACCCCACTAGAGGCTCTGCATACGTCCCCAACCCTCCAGATATCGTGCCAATTCCACAGACCCAATGGGCCATATATAGGCTATGTGCTATGGGCCTGTATCTTTAATCTCTTTGGTAATATATTCATGTTTATAGAAGAAAAACAATTTAGAAACAAAATAGCCACACTAGCAGTATTTTATTTTATGAATAAAAATGAGATAGTTGGGCTTTCGTGTTGTCTTTTTTAAAGCGCCTAACTCCCCTTCTCCTAACGTTTATGTATGTTTTACACAATACTATTTATAATTGTTTTGGTATCCAACTGAAGATTATAGCCATTCACCCAAAAGAAATACAAACTAAAAGAAAACGTCTTTATAGGTTATTGTTGTCAAAACACTGGCGTGTGACTGTCTTTCAGACGTTCACAACTGAAAAAAAACCGTCTTTCAATTTCATAAATTCATTGCAACGTGATCCGAGACTTTTGTATGTTTCTCTGCCAGGGGCGGAGGGATGTATCATGCCGGTGCTAATATTATATCAGTATTTGTATTGTAACTCTGTCACATCATCCCTGTGGTTGGGACATATAACAAATGTAAACAGGGGTTCTGTGGATAAATATTAAAAAATATATATATTATATCCGTAGACATAGCATTAATAAATTATAATTTACCCCACTAAATATGTATAAAATTAAATCTGTAACTTTGAAAGTTTTAACTAATAATGATTGTATATATGTGAGAAACAATATGTAATCCTTATCAACACACCCACTTCAGTAATATAAACTCACCACGTGACCTAGATTGTACAACATTACCTGATACGACAAAACGCTAGAAACATGACAAATAAAAAGTAAACCTTGTTGTAGCTAGTACTAAAACATTTAGTATCAACAATGCAACATGTTTTGAACAGTATTTCATATTATTTAATCGCATTTTTGTAGATTTACGAGAAGTTCACTACTGAATAGTAGACGGGTCACCCGGACATGCAAATGGCGCTTATTTATACCGCGAGGCACAACTGTCGAACAAAATTGGTTGAAAGCATGTTTGGTGACTAAAAATCGACATTAAAAACCTTTCTCAATTTTTTTTCGCCAAATCGAAAATTCTTTTGACAATTTTTATTATTTTTTCGCAATTTGCGACTTTGACGAACAACAGGGCGAGTCCTGCAAATGTCCAATATCGCACGTGCGTTGCGAACAACAAACTCGTCATCTACCATGTTTTTGTTAGTGGCAACGTTTTGATAATCTAGATACTTTGGGAAATTCTGTTATTGGAACACAAACAATCATTAACATTGGATGCTTTTAAAATAATTTCTCAAAATTATGTATTTTGTTTCATGACACTGATAATTTATTTCTCAGATATTTCCGTAAAGTTATCGTCCACGGAAAGAATACCGATACAGTACAAAACGTACCGGTTCGTACCACGACAGAAACAAATACCGGTATAGCGGCATACCGGTAATACCACACACCTCTATGAATTTTAATTATGTTGACAACACAATATGCATAATCCTAGTTTAGAACATACAGTCAATGAATACAACACTACTTATATATCAAACTAGATAGTTTTTAATGATATATATACTCTTCAAAAGAAGAAACGCAAAACCACATTGTCGTAACATTTGGAGAATTGATTTAATTATTGAATGGTGAGTCCGATAATTACCAAATGTTGCAGGATTGTTCACAATTCACTCTAGTCCATTGTGAGTAAGTGATAGGACACACCACCAAGGTCAAGGTCATCTGGTGTCAATACCGGGTGTGGCCTCTGCGTGTGTTGACAACTGCCTGGCACCGCCTGCCCATTGAAGCAACCAGAGTATGGATGACGTCCCGGGGGATGGTAGCCCACTCGGTCTGCAAGGCTGCTGCCAGCTCGGGCAGGGTCTGGGGCTGTGGCTGTCGCTGTCGGAGGCGTCGGTCCAACTCGTCCCATAGATGCTCAATTGGGTTCAAATCCGGTGATATCGATGGCCAAGGAAGGACATTAATGTTGTTGTTCTGTAGGAAAGCCGTTGTGAGACGTGCTGTGTGAGGCCTGGCGTTGTCATGTTGGAACACTGCGTTGGCGTTGGCCATAACTGGAACGATGTGTGGCCGGAGGATCTGGTCAATGTAGCCTTGTGCATTCAGGTTGCCCTGCACGTGGACCAGGTCAGTTCTGCCAGTGTGTGAGATGGCTGCCCACACCATGGCACTACCCCCGCCGAATCTGTCCACTTCCCGAAGGTGGCGTACCCCGGATG
>NC_054710.1:43680626-43759319 GCF_016097555.1 Gigantopelta aegis
GTGACGCATCCAATGGCTTCTTATACTAGTGTTAGTATCAGTTCGCCGTTTTGTTTACAGTTTTCAATTTTTAAAAGATATTTTATATCACAGGTTTGGCAACTACCACGATTGATTGTATGGGATACGGAAATCCTGGACGGAGTACTGTATTGACTTGTGAAACAGCGGGCACTATAATTGTTGGAATCCGTTGGCTTCGACCAAATGATGGAACACCATTAGTGGTGATGGCATGTTACAATGCTAACACTCTGTGTTTGCCATCTGGTGGTGTAACTGGCTACAGTGTTTCTCGAGACTCGCCCACACACCAGACTCTCACCATAAAATCGTTCAACACTTCGGTAGATGCTGGAGAATGGATTTGCCGGGATGGAATAACAGGAGTTGGCCTATTTAAATGTAATAAAATTGTCGCAAGTAAGTCTCGAAGTATGATTTGTTGTTTAAATAAGAAATATATTAATTGAGCACAGACCTACTCTTATGCAACAGACATAAACATACACTTAAATGTGTATACCATTTGCATACCAATACGCGATCACCCCCCACCCCCACCCCCACATACATACATACATACATGTATGTATGTATGTATGTATGTATATATACACACATGTATGGGATCTATCTATCTATGTATGTCGTATGTATTATGTATGTATGTATGTATTTAATGTATGTATTATGTATTCCATGTATCTATGTATGTATAGCACACACACATATTCCTGGGAACAATTATGTACCCTCGCGTGGAATAGCCCTATCCCACATGGAAACATATGAAGTCATTCTTTTATTCCATTGCATCATTATGGGTAGCAACGGAAGTTTTATCATTTAAGAATTGACCCAAATTAATTTTTGGTTCATACAAGTATGAACCGAACAAACGATGTGTACACTAGATTTTACCCCGCATAGCGGATCATACAAAAGTTTGTCATAGTTTTTTCGTTTCTTACTGGCATGAACCAAAAAAAAATTGCGGTCAAATCTTATAATTAAATTTCGCCGATTGCAAACAGTTTGACGGATGAATAAATAAATAAATATACCCCAGCACCAATCAAACAACACAAGCTATATATATGTCAAACTATGGTAATGCAAGCAGACAAGGTGATGATATACATCAACACAAAATTCAGATTTAGAGGAAAACAGTCAGTAAAGGAACTGTGCAAAAATACAAATATCTCAGATAGATACTGACTTTTACTCAAACAGAAAATTTGTGCTGTATTGGCCATTCTCAAAGAGAATGTTACACCCCTATACCACGGTGAGGTTACAGCACGTGCAGGGGAAATTTATATGCATACTTTAACAATACATAACATAATTTAGGCGTGGCTTAAATTTGTTCGGTTCATCGATATATGAACGAAAAAAGTAAGCACCTCTGGACCAATCAGATTGCCGTAAAGTGTATAGACGCAAATAAAATTTAATTATTTCTCAATTAATGTAAAAATTACGACGTCGTTAGGGAACTGCATACTTGATGACGTAATTTTATATTGGTAATTTGTCTTACTGAGCATTATAGTTTTAACCCAAAAAATAATTCAAAATAAAATATGAACTTTTAATGTTATTATTAGTAAGTATGGTTAAACTTTTATTATAAGTATTGTCTGTTATTTCGTTTATGTTCATCTGGTATAGTAAACATACTCTGGTATAGTAAACATACTCCGGTATTAAGCGCACCCAAGTCAATACATTTTGACCCCACAACCTTTACTTATCATTTTTCAAAATCGACTAATAATAAACAACGTGTTGAAATCTTGCTTATTTGTCTGCCATCGTGTTAAAGTTAATTATACATGTTGCTCAAACAAGTATAGAAATGTAATTAAATAATTAATTAGTCTTATGTTTATTTACCTGGAAAGACAAAGGTATTACTTTCGTATTATTGGTTTTATTGTACAATTTCACACAAGAATGTTGAAAAGTAGCAGTTACACAGGGTAACATATTTGTACGAAAACAAATGGCATACTATTCTAGGACTTTATTTTTCTCAGAAACTGTCAATAGATGCAACGATTAGCTACAATCACTCTCCTGATCCAGGAGTCACGCGTTTTTATCTGGGGAAGTGGAAGAAAGAAAAGAAAGAAAGAAATGTTTTATTTAACGACGCACTCAACACATTTTACTTACGGTTATATGGCGTCAGACATATGGTTAAGGACCACACAGATTTTGAGAGGAAACCCGCTGTCGCCACTACATGGGCTACTCTTTCCGATTAGCAGCAAGGGATCTTTTATTTGCGCTTCCCACAAGCAGGATAACACAAACCATGGCCTTTGTTGAACCAGTTATGGATCACTGGTCGGTGCAAGTGGTTTACACCTACCCATTGAGCCTTGCGGAGCACTCACTCAGGGTTTGGAGTCGGTATCTGGATTAAAAATCCCATGCCTCGACTGGGATCCGAACCCAGTACCTACCAGCCTGTAGACCGATGGCCTAACCACGATGCCACCGAGGCCGGTTTATGGGAAGTGGAAGCGATAAAACGTGGGACGGAACGCAGCCCAGTGATAAAGCGCTCGTAAAGCCGTCTAGGATCGATACTCATCTGTGGGCCCATTAAACTGTTTCTCATTCCAGCCAGTGCACCATGACTGGTACACCAAAGAGCGTGGGATGTGCTATCCTGCTTGTGGGATAGTACATATAAAAGACCCCATGCTACTATATATGAAATTATCAAATGTTTGACATCCAATAGCCTATGATTAATACATCAATGTGCTCTTGTAGTGTATTTAAACAAAACATACTTTTTAACCATAAAACGTCAGGAGGGTGTCATTTGTCCAGACAGTTGTTAATTCCTGTTATGTAATAATTAAGAAAAATAACGGTGACAATTAGGGATAATTAGGACGACAACTAGGGCCTCCGCGAGTCCAAAATATTAGACTCGACCCGTACCCGAGTAACAGACACTAGATAATAATTAGATTAAGGAATAACGTAAAATAGCATTATGCATCTTAATTCCAATGCTGAACATGGATGCCAAATCATGCCATTGTATTACATTCCACACATTCAATTTTTATTTTCCCTCCATGTATCATAGCCCTATAATATAACCGACGACAAGCAAATGGCAAACTTATGTAAACAATATAATTAAATGAGAGTGTTCTTCCTTGCACGGGTACTCGAGTCCTATTAACGGACTCAGTCTTGCTAGACTCGACCCGTGCTCTCACGATGACCGCTAAGGATGGGTGGGACGTAAAATAGACAATCGATATTTACCAAAGGATCGTTCTGAGTATAGATTATTCTGTATTAGGACAACTCCACCATTAAGACCAATTAAGTCCCGTTGATGTTAGCAAATGGTATGGTGGCAATAGCGGAATTTCATCGAATTATAATTTGTATCGTATTGTAATAATAATAAAAAACGATATCAAATTTTTTTCGAGTCGCAAACTATAACGTAACTCGGCCTATGGCAGCATAAATGTAATCATGTAAGAACGTTGGCAGAGGACACCGTGATACAACAGTCACAAGACATTTTTATGGACAAAGTTATATTAATAAGTAAAATTTCACCTTTACACTGTAAGTGATTGAACAGTTTGTTGGGACTAGATGCGAGAGTATAATTATGCAGATTATATTTTAATGCAGTGCATGTCAGTAAAGGGACTCGACGTCATGCATTATTCATATTACTGAGGGATGGACCTGCACCAATCTTGCTACTGAGGGTGTACATTTTCTCGCCTAAACAACACTATAACACCGTGTTTTGCATTGTGAAATATTATTCTCACCATTCCATTATAATGTTATTACAGAAACACATAATAATATCATTCGTTGGAAGTTCTCAGAAACGTGACGTCACTAATTAGTATATGAAAATAGGGCGTAAAACGCTTAAGTGGAAACAGATCTTTAAACAGTGCAGCGTCTCACACATTAGTTTTCTCTAAGGCCCATGGCTGATGCAATGGAAATATTGTGTCTCTTATCTTTTTCAGGTGGCCCAGACTCTGTTACACTCAGTACTCCATCACCTGTGTCTGTAGCAGAAGGAGACAGTCTGACTGCAATGTGTGCTGCTAGTTGTAATCCACCATGTTCCTATTCCTGGACTCTGAGAAATCAGCAGATCTCACAAACCTCACGGTTAAAATTGACAAACATCAACAGGAGTCAGACAGGGAGTGTGTACATGTGTACAGCGACCAACTCTGCTATACCAAAGTCTAAAACTAAACAGTTCACACTGACAGTGTACTGTGAGTATTAATTTGATATGCTACATTTCTTGTGTTATATTTTACTTGATGAACGACTTCTTATCCTGAAATATTAAGAAGCCATTTTAATATTCTTCCTAATATTTACTGTAGTAACCATTAACCACGACCAAGGCCGCAATGTCTGCACAATGCAGAATTGAATGGGCATTCGGCAAAATAGTGGACGAATCCATGAATATCTATGTAGTGATTCGTCTTTTGGAGGATAGGCACTCTCGAGGAGATCCCTACCGGATAAAACACCATACCTGCTCTCAATTTGCTACCATTGTTAAGATATTTCCGACTAGACTAAAATTAAATATTAAATGCATTTTCTTGTTTGCAAAATCAGCGTCTTTATAGTCAATGAACTTCTGATCTTTCCAATGTATGAAGTTGCTCAACGTTCATGTTATGTCCTAATATATATATATATATATATATATATATATATATATATATATATATATATATATATATAAAGATAGCATGCACAAAATTAATGGCAGGTAAAATACACTTTTGGCTATTAGAAACATCAGGGTAACCAGAATCATATTGAGTATAAATACACTGATATTCTAAACAAATAAATGTCATTAATAGGTAATTTAAGTCATTAATAGTCTCTATTAATCGAAAACGTGTTGTAATAACAGGAAACGTATTTATCCTCATTTTAGAACAGTGAAAGTGTCGCATTTCTCTTTTGTATAATTAGTGTATTAATGTTTCCACACGTTTACGATTGCTGAATATAAAGTCAGTTCTGTGTAGTGTAGTGTAGTGGAAAATTCCATGTACACTCAGAAAATGATTGTGTTCAGAGTGATTTTAGTCGGAAGTTCCATTCCTAGTTAAAACCGATATGAAATTTAGTTATGTTGACAACACGATATGCATAATCCTAGTTTAGAACATACACTCAATGTATACAACAATACTTATATATCAAACTAGATAATTTTTAATGATATATATTAACAAAATTATAATTTATACATTGATTTTTGTCTCATTTACAGACGGACCAGACAAAGTCCAGCTAAAGAGCACTTCTCCTCTGACAGTGAAGGAAGGTGACGATGTAGCTGTGTCATGTGGAGCTACTAACTGTTCTCCATCCTGTTCTTTCATGTGGAAGTTTAAATCTCAGATAAAATCAACCAGTTCTGTATTGTCCTTAAATAACATACAGAGATCAGCAGCTGGTGATTACACGTGTACTGTTAGGAACAGAAACACACAGAAACCATTAGACAAGACCATTACTCTGGATGCGCAGTGTAAGTAAAATTATAACATTTGATAAATCCAGTATCTATTTTAAAAGTACTGATTCATCTTGTACACATATTCCCCTTATAAAATATTCACTTTATAAAATATATTCATTGGAGTCATTCTTTCGTTTTACTGTGTTTTATGAACAATGCTATGTCTTCAGATGTTCAAATATTTTATAGTAACCATTTGCTATTTAATCGAACTTTAGAAAAAGACTATCATCATTCCTTTTTTGACACTGCCAGCGAAATGTTTAAAACCCTACTACACATTTAGAATAGGGTAGGATGCATTTTTTTTCTAGGAAAGGGGTGATACTTTTATTTATTTACAGTATTTCACATTACACTAACCTGCATTGTGTATGAACATCTTCCAGAGAAACGTTCATCAATCCAATATATTACATCGCTCCACTGAAAACAATAATTGGGTTATATACATGAATTAAACACTTGGCTTTGAGGACACTTGTGGAATTCGTGGAGGAGTATGCATATACAGCACTATCCCCTTCGATAAGCGCCTGAGAATATTGGTTGCGATTATAAATTAGCTGAAAATCCAGAATATAGTATTTTTTAAAACAAGTAAAGCGAAAGAATGACTCCAAAAATATATTTTATAAAGTGAATATTTTAGAAGGGGAATACTTATACTTGATTTATCAAATGTTATAAGAAGCTGAACTAGTGTAATGTTTGCAGATTTTATCACCGTTGCTTGTTCTGTTTGATCTCTTCACTACCCAGTACTTAGTCTTGCTAGTTATTGTGACTTAGCTGGATTTTTTTCTTTCTATTTTGTTTTTAATTAAAGATAAAATAAAATAAGTATTGCTTTCACTGAAATCTCTTTTAAATATTACTCTTGAGCTGCTTACAGTCACTAAATAATTTATTATTAAATTAAGTTTATCAAGTTTAACTCACAATAAACATATTATATTCAATGCAATATTTATTATTAAATTATTATTTTTAGCTGTGCTATGTTTTATGTGGAATGTTTCTTTTATGATTAATACATTTCCTTACAGACCGATCTTCAATCACTTCTCTGACTTTGAACTCCCAGTCTACAAGTGTTACAGTTGATGAGCTAACTGCTATGACTCTGAGATGTGATGTTGACGGTAATCCAGAATCTGACATCAAACTGTTGAACAGCTCACAGACACTGGATGAAGTGACAAACTCTAAACAGGCTGAGTACACGTGGAACGAGGCTGGATGTCTGGATACAGGACACTACACGTGTGAAGCAGGCAATAGCATCAAATCAGCTATCAGAGAAAGTGTACAGCTTGTTGTCAGATGTGAGTTACACATCATATATAGAAAATAATTAACATTTAGTAACGAGGTTCACAGCAAAATAAACAACCTGTTAATGTAAATAATTAATAATATTTGATAATCAAAGTTTTAGATATATTTTTTTCCCCGCAAACATCACAATGTAACTCACACACTACTTTCGAACCGAGGGTTTGACAGTACACATTCTGAAAATACGATTAATTGGCCTTCCATTTGTGTTGACGTTTCAGCGTAAAATGGGGCTTTGAACTGTCAAACGCCACCCGACTTAGCACAATAGGTACAAATCCTGACAATATACACTTGGTGAAATTATGGAATTGTATCAGTCTCAGTCTGTGTAGGAATGTGCACCACCAGCATTCTCTGATTGGATCTGACACGGGCATCTGGTTGGATGGATGCATCGTATGGTAATGCTATTAATGTTTAACATGCACATATGATGGTAATTAATCTGAATGTATTTATACTATACCGTGTTACTCCGAGTGAAATCTATTGATAAAAATTTCAACTTCTGGATCACATGTATTTAATATGAATTACTTGTATGAAAATTGATACTGATTAACAGAATAAAGGTAATTATGTATAGTTAACGTTGATAAGGTACCAACACTGAAGAAATATGAGAATGACAAAACCGTTAAAGTGATTAAAACATATCTCGAAAGGACATTGGTAAGGTCGTGATTGTTTCTGTGTTCTGCTGTAAGGTGCTTCTTCTAAGTAGGTTTGTCTAGCCAAATGCACATCTACTAACAGAGACCAAGTCCCAATTTCAATAACTAAACACAATGTTCTTGTATTAGGGGTGTAGGTAACATGTTTATATTGGGGCAAATTATAATAGTTGAAGGAATCAATATATTTAAGGTTCACCAAGACTAGATCATCGAGTTCCATTCCAGAAAGTGTTTGCAGCAGCAGTAGGTGGTAATGTAACTCTGAAGATATCAGTAATTGCCAAACCAACACCGACATTCACCTGGTATAAACTGACTGATGGAAGCAAACATAGTCTTGGGTCTGGTAGTCCATCTACAACTGACGTATCTGCTGTTGGAAAACTCACACTGACAAATGTTCAGCAGGGAGACATTGGAACCTATCAGGTTGTTGTGTCTAATGGAATTAAAAGCACATATCTTGTGAAGAACCTGACACTTGATGTAGCAGGTATGAGTAAATGCATATGATAGTTGTATTCTGAAACTGTAGATCATTATCAGATTAATGTCATGGTGAGTTATTAAAATTGGATCTTACTCTCACTCGCTCATGGTCTTAATAGATCTAACATCGCCCAGTGCTTCAGAAGGTATGAGTAGATGTATGTGCTAGCTGCAGACTGAGTAGCTGTAGCACACTGGCGATGGTTGTTATTGAAAATACATCTTATTACAAGTCTGACTTCGTCTTTCTTTCAAATTATTTTGTGTTATTAAATAAAATCAATCACAAGGAACCACCTGAAAACAACATTGTAAGTGTAAGCAGGAAGGATGGCATTATGGTTTGCCAGAATTGGTTTGTTTTTCTTTTGTATTTAAAGGATTTTAAACAAGCTTCCATTTCATATCATGTGATTATTATTAATATAAATGAACTCGTTTGATTCACCTATGTCGATGAGTTTTATTGTATTATGGGACATAACATTTTGATAGGAACCAATATGTTTTAAGCTATATGGGTAACAACATTTTTTGAGCATTTCGTTCAGGTTGTATTATACATGCATTTTAAATTTAATTGAATGTTCACAGATAGTGTTTTTATTAACGTAAAACTTTATAAAGTGAATACTTGGAAATGCGAATGTTTCAGTAAATCTCTTTGTTTCTCGAAGGTCCTCCGAATATTCCCTCTGATGTCGCAGCATGGAGCAGTGATTCAAACTCAATCTCAGTTGCTTGGATAGAGGCATTTAACGGAGGATCGGAGCAGACGTTTATTGTACAATACAGAGAAGACACAACATTACGGTGGAAAAATCTAACTGAAGTTATTCCTGAAAATGGTCGTGGCACCATCCAGAAAGCTGTCATATCAGATCTTCAGTCAAACACGAGATATCTGGTGCGAGTTTTGGCTTATAACAAATATGGATACAAAGACTTTACCAAGGAACAGGACGTTTCGACATTACCCCCAGGTAATAATCATAATGTACAGACTCACAGATAGAGTTTTGTTGTGGCGCTGAGACAGATGAAGTTAGGGTGGTTCGAGCTGCGTTTTCACATTCCAGACAGTGTCTCCATGATAGCATATGAGTGACTTATTTAAATGTTTCAAAATATTATTCACATTAATATAGTGTTTTATGGGGTTTTTAATTTTAGTTCACAGTAAGCTATCGGTTTTTGTACCATATAAGGTATATTAATGTTTTAAGATATTCATCCAAAATGCATAAATTGACTTATTCAAATGTTTTAAAATATTATTTAGCATTTTAGTTTGTAGTAAGCAGTCAGTTTTTGTATCGTAAGACGTCGCTGTTATTCTCATAATTTAGCCATACTGTATCATTGTTGTGTTTGGGGGGAGGGGGGGGGGGGTAGAAGGGCATAATGACTACAACTTTTCAATAACTTTAAAGCCAACATGTTAAAATATTGTTCTACATTTAGGGTAGTGGGGATGACAAACTCGAGCAAATGATTAATTTTCTTTCTCTTTTGTTTACTTTATTATGTTTGTGTTCATTGTTTTTACATTTTCTCAACAAACATCTGTAGTATGAGAGAAAAATTTGTGATCTTAGCACCATGTATCTGTAGGTGGTGAGTAATAATTATTGTTTATTTTATTTAAAGATCCATCTCTTCTATCAGCCTCATCAACTAAAGTATGTGGGCAAGGAATCGCAGTGGGGATTATAATTGGGATTCCTATTGCTGTCTTGGTAGTGACTGTCTTTGTGATAACAGCAGTTTATTTTATTTAAAGGTGAATGTCTTGTACCAGTTTCATCGAACAAAGTAACTGGAGAAGGAATTGCAGTAGCGATTGGAATCGGGATTGTTGTTGCAGCTGCAGCAGTGATTGTGGTTATCTTTATTTTGTGGCGACGAGGTTATGTGTGTGCATCTTCAAAATCAGGTAAGACTATTAAGGAAAACCGATTATGTAAATACAATTAAGAAATTTATTTTTCAGTTAATAATAGTTAATTGATAATTTCTATTATGTATATTATTATATTACAAGTGGCGTTATTCTGTCCCCACGTATGGCATAAATATGTAACACATGCATTGCTTTTGTTTGTATTGTTTGGTATTTTGGTATTGTATGTGTTTTACCATTTACCATTAAGACTCATTTTATACTCGGCAACAAACATAATACCCCGCGGATATTAATTTAGTTTATTATGTTTAAAATTAGTCTGTTTGAATGCCTTTAGTTAGGTTTTTTGTCTATTAAAATTATTAATATCTTGTGAATACCTTTAATTACTTTGTATATAATTTGGAAACTTTCATACACACACGCATACACATACATACACACACAAAGACATACACACAAATGACACCATCATACGCAGTGATACAATCACACACAAATACAATCGCCCAAACACACACATGGATAACAACAACAATCGGCGCATACGCACACATGAGCACTTGTGTGCAAGCAGACACACATACAAACAAAAACAAGCTGGCGTATTTTAAACATTAATTTATTACGTTATGCATTAGGAGCCTTTCAGCAATTATGTAACACAAACATAAAATATTTTATACCCCTCATTCACATAATGTCTAACTATAAGGTCACTCCTCCTATGACATTACCTAATGCTCGACCTCCCCCAAGCACTTTGACATAATTTGTTTGTATTTTTGTGTCATGTTTGAGGCAATGAATACTTAGCCAAAAATCACTGGGTAAGGAACAAAATGGCCATACTATATGCATTGTATTTTAGGAATAAAAATGAGACATTGTTTCTAAAATGTTACCTAACATTTGAATAAAGAAAACCCACTGGATATACCTTCGATTGTTGCTTTCTTTCAGCCTTGTATCTAAACAGTTATACTCTGAATGAGAGGAATAATGTGATAACTACATTTTGGGTACTGCGAGAGAAATGAGTGTGATAACTACAGTTTGGGTACTGCGAGAGGAATAGTGTGATAACTACAGTTTGGGTCCTGCGAGAGAAATAGTGCGATAACTACAGTTTGGGTACTGCGAGAGGAATAATGTGATAACTACAGTTTGTGTCCTGCGAGAGAAATAGTGTGATAACTACAGTTTGGGTACTGCGAGAGAAATAGTGTGATAACTACAGTTTGGGTCCTGCGAGAGAAATAATGTGATAACTACAGTTTGGGTACTGCGAGAGGAATAATGTGATAACTACATTTTGTGTCCTGCGAGAGAAATAGTATGATAACTACAGTTTGGGTACTGCGAGAGGAATAGTGTGATAACTACAGTTTGGGTACTGCGAGAGAAATAGTGTGATAACTACAGTTTGGGTCCTGCGAGAGAATAGTGTGATAACTACAATTTGGGTACTGCGAGAGAAATAGTGTGATAACTACAGTTTGGGTACTGCGAGAGAATAGTGTGATAACTACAGTTTGGGTACTGCGAGAGAAATAATGTGATAACTACAGTTTGGGTACTGCGAGAGAAATAGTGTGATAACTACATTTTGTGTCCTGCGAGAGAAATAGTGTGATAACTACATTTTGGGTACTGCGAGAGAAATAATGTGATAACTACATTTTGTGTCCTGCGAGAGAAATGAGTGTGATAACTACAGTTTGGGTACTGTGAGAGAAATAGTGTGATAACTACAGTTTGGGGACTGCGAGAGAAATAGTGTGATAACTACAGTTTGGGTCCTGCGAGAGAAATAATGTGATAACTACAGTTTGGGTACTGCGAGAGGAATAATGTGATAACTACATTTTGTGTCCTGCGAGAGAAATAGTGTGATAACTACAGTTTGGGTACTGCGAGAGGAATAGTGTGATAACTAAAGTTTGGGTACTGCGAGAGAAATAGTGTGATAACTACAGTTTGGGTCCTGCGAGAGAATAGTGTGATAACTACAATTTGGGTACTGCGAGAGAAATAGTGTGATAACTACAGTTTGGGTACTGCGAGAGAATAGTGTGATAACTACAGTTTGGGTACTGCGAGAGAAATAATGTGATAACTACAGTTTGGGTACTGCGAGAGAAATAGTGTGATAACTACATTTTGTGTCCTGCGAGAGAAATAGTGTGATAACTACAGTTTGGGTACTGCGAGAGAAATAGTGTGATAACTACATTTTGAGTACTGCGAGAGAAATAATGTGATAACTACATTTTGGGTACTGCGAGAGAAATAATGTATTAATTACATTTATGGTATTGGTACTATAACTTGGTCTGTTGCTTTATTACAGACACCAACATGTATCATTAGACGACACAAGACATGGACACAGTAACGGTATATTTATATTACTTTAATTACTGACATGTTTATGATTTTTCTCTATACCTTTTTCATATATCTCCATCCACTGCATATACACGCAGATGCACACACACACACACACACACACACACACACACACACACACACACGCACATACATACACACACACACACTCACACATAGATATACACATTACACATACTAAATAAATACAATATATTGTATCTGTCTGTTTATAAACTTGTTCTATGAACACACACATATATTTTATATATATATTAATTATTTTGATATGATGCTACACTACTGCTTATTGTTTAATGATTATTTATTTGTTTAACCTTTGAGATGATGGTTATCGGCCCCAATGCGAACAGGAAATATATTGTGGGTTGTACACTAAAGTGACTTTTTCAAACATATTTCAACATATCATAACTCCTTGAATTGAAGATTAAGCTTCTATTTTTGTGTGTGACTCTGAGACCAGACGTCTAATCATGGCAGACCTCTATTCGAGTCAGGCTCCAATTTATTTCATGGACAATTTTCTACAATAGCCTTATTGTAAGGTCATATTCTAATGTAATCTTCCAATTTTTGTGCTTGAAAACCTCTTACATTACTGAGAAATTAAATGTTTTTCTCCATACATATAGCTTTCGCTTTTTAAGCCAGGCTACTATTTTCGTCGCAACGCTCTGAGACCCGACTTTTAATCGAGGCAGGCTTCTATTCATGGCAGGCCTCTATTCAAGGCAGGCTTCTATTCAAAGCAGGCCTCTATTCGAGGATTTACGGTATATGTAGGACGAGCTTATTGCATGTTTTTCAGAACTCGGTAATTCCGAAGGCCAGACAAACACATATGAGGGGCTGGGAACTCGAGAAGATACGCCCTGTGCAAAAATGGAACTTTATGAAAATCTCAAAACCTGAGGTATACACATCTTCTAAAATTGGCTTATTAAAAACGACTCTTTCATTTTTCTTTATGTTTGAATGATTTTTTTTTAACGACCACCCATACTGCTTTGAAACGAAGATAAATATAAAGAATAAATTCCAAAAGTATTAACAGCTTGTTTTTGGCAGGAATTGCAGCCCATTGCAGCCCAGGTCAACTGCCAGAAAGACTTGCTAGCAGGTGAAAGTGATCTAATTTGAAATGAGTGCCTCTCCACTATTATTATTTTATCTTATTTTCGTGCTTATATCCAACTGAGGTTCAAGCACGTTGTGCTGGGCACACATATCGGCAATATCGACTGTCCAGGGCAGTGGGTTAGTGGTGAGTGAAAGAGAAGCTGGTGTAGTGGTCATACACCTACCCACTGAGTTGTTAAACTCACTCTGATTGGGAGCCAGTACCGAGATATGAACCCAGTACCTACCAGCCTTAAGTCCGATGGCTTAACCACTACACCACCGAGGTCGGTTACCATTATTATTACCCCAGCGATAGAAAATTTAATAAAAACTGGTAACGCGTGTATTATCCTCTATAAATCATTAAAACTCGCAGAAAGTATTTAAAATAATTTCGCCAGTGTCAAGATCATGGGGAAGGTATCTCTTTACGGTAAGCAAAGTTTTGACAAAACATAATGGAAAGATATGTGCAAGTTACATTCATGGAAGACAATATATAGCATAAGAGACGAAATGTTATAAACTGTGCGATCCAACTGTAACAGGTTTGTAATTTGTTAAATATGGATTGTCACAGCCACAAACTATTTATTTTTCCACTTTTTTGTAGAAGTCATTACGGGAAGATGAGTGACGTTATTCCAGAATTATTTTGTACGATGTGCACGTAATAATGGAACGTTTTCTGTTGGACTTTCCGAGACCAAGTAGTTAGTTTTGTTTTTTAACTTGTATTTCCTGGTTTGAATTAAAAATTGGTTTAAAACAATTAAAATATGTATGAAATCTTTATTTATTGATTAGGATCTTGTTAAAAAATTAACAGTTCCCGTTAACATTCTGTGAACATTACAAAACAATTAGATGGCTGTTGTTGAACAATGACGTTTTATTGTGATATCTCAATCAGTGTGTGTGATCGGCCTCGGTGGTGTCATGGTTAGGCCATCGGTCTACAGGCTGGTAGGTACAGGGTTCGGATCCCAGTTGAGGCATGGGATTTTTAATCCAGATACCGACTCCAAACCCTGAGTGAATGCTCCGCAAGGCTCAATGGGTAGGTGTAAACCACTTGCACCGACCAGTGATCCATAACTGGTTCAACAAAGGCCATGGTTTGTGCTATCCTGCCTGTGGGAAGCGCAAATAAAAGATCCCTTGCTGCTAATCGGAAAGAATAGCCCATGTAGTGGCGACAGCGGGTTTCCTCTCCAAATCTGTGTGGTCCTTAACCATATGTCTGACGCTATATAACTGTAAATAAAATGTGTTGAGTGCGTCGTTAAATAAAACATTTCTTTCTTTCTTTCTTTATTACTGTAAGTAATTCTTTAAAATCCTTGATTAAGTAGACTTTCCCATCTAAAATCACAAAACTGACCAATTACGTCGTCCCAAAGAAAAGAAAAGATTCGCTTGGGTATCGTGAGTGGTCGTTTTTGCTCGAACGTACTCTACCAATAGGCCTAATAATATACATTTTCTTTTGATTTTTTGAAAAGAAAATACTATAACTCCATTTCGTTCTAGTGATGCAAATTGAAATATATTTAGTTAAATAGTTTATTATACTATCAAATCATTTATGTTGTTTTACAAGTCAGGTTGATGAAAGCGAAGCGCCTTGTCGTAAATTAAAGCGTTTGTTTACACTGTGCATAATATTTGCTTTCATTTGACCTTTTTGGGTGAATGTTTGTGAGGGATGGGTGGGGGTAGGTGGGTTTTGGCTGGTTGTTTGTGTTGTTGTTGTTGTTTTGTTTTGTTTTTTTGTGGGTTTTTTTTTGTTTGTTTGTTGTTGTTTGTTTGTGTGGGGTTTTTTTGTTTGGGGGGGGGGGGGTTTCTCCTTAATTTTGTACTTTTTATTTATTATTTAGTAATTTTTAAATATTAATTGTAAAAATGTTTGGTTTCAATATATTTTACTTAGAAGTAACATTTAAAATATCTTATGTCGCAAAATACAAGTATGCATTTAAGTTAAAGACACTGACCCTAGTGACTTAGGTACGTATCTTCTCTGTTTCACATATAATACTTTATATATTATTACAAACACCAAGATTACCAACATACACTGGATTTGCCAATATTAAATATACATATGTATGTATATGTGTTTATGTGTATGTATGTTTATATGTATATAAATGTATGTATATGTATTTGTATGTATCTGTATGTATGTGTGTATGTGTGTATGTATGTATTTGTATGTATGGATATGTATATATGTATATGTATGTGTGTGTGTGTATATGTATGTATGTATATGTATATGTATGTACTAGTATGTATATGTATATGTATGTATGTATATGTATATGTATGTATGTATATGTATATTTGAAAAGAAGCAATTTGGAAATGAACGGTAAAACGTCATAACCACAGACAATATCTAATACTACTTATAGCTGGAGTCAGTGCCTTTAAAATATTCTATATAAGTACAGTACTCATGATGTCACAAATAAGGCTCCTGGTACGTCACACAAATAGTTTTTTGTTATGTTTTCTAATGAACACGTTCTGCTGTTTTCACTATATTTGTTCATCTCTTTCTCTATCAAACTCCCTGTTACAGAAAGTGCACTCAGAATGTATACAGTGTTAACTTATATCTCAATATTTGTTTTCATACTAGCCACACAATATGTAAACCTGGAGTCAGTTAAGGTACAAAACATAACATTTGGCATTTTTATAAGCAAAGAAATCACAGGGGAAATATACATTTGGAGTATAAATGTAGACTTGAAAATTCACTTAGTGCATAAATATTATAATATTACAAGTAATTTGCAGTGACTACATTACAAATTATGACTCTAAACTGCCAGGGACTTGGAGGTTCTGAAAAAAGAAAAGATATGTTGAAACAGAAAAATCTTAATATTTATTGTTTGCATGATACACATTTTACTAAGGAACTTGAACCATATATACAAGCACAGTGGGGTTATACATGCTTATTTAATTCTTACTGTAGTAACTCCAGAGGTGTAGCTATCATGATAAATAACAATTTTGAATTTATTATAAACTAAACAAAAACAGATGATTCGGGAAATTATATAGCTGTAGATATGACCATTGAGGGTAAGAAAATAACACTTATAAATATATATGGACCTAATGATGATAACTCCACCTTTTTTTTTAAAGATTTACTGAAATGCATCGATGACTTTGATATTGAACAATACATAATTTGTGAAGACTTTAATCTAGTTTTAAATCAAAATTTAGATACTAAAGTACTGTCGGAAATAGAATAAAACTGATTTTCGTCGATTATATTTTATAAATACCTATTCAATGATACTCTACCTAATTTAGCATTTACATGTTTAGGCTCTCATTGATGTACAAGGTAGTGTATACTCTTGAAATTAAAATAAAGGTCAGTGTAACAGGTGATTTGTGACCTTTATTGGAACAGACTATAATACATTTTGACATATGTGTCAGTTTCATTTACCCCTAAACAAACTTTTAATTTAAAACTGTAAGTTAACTGATTATTTTGAATTGCAGCATAAATTATTAATTATGAGAAGCATTAGAAATTTACACAATCTTGCAACCATTTAAAGGTGCTATATCAGTTATATGCGAGCATCTGTTTGTGATAAAGATTCTCCAATAAAAATGTATTTTCTACTAGTAGATAAAATTATTTCCTATAATCACTTATGGGCATATTGTTAAAGGTGTCTTCTTTAAGTGTTAAATCAAAATTTTATAATAATAATAATTTAAAAAAAAAAATAGCTGTCATTGTGCAACATTGAGATGGCACCTTTAATACCGGTAATAATGGATCACTCAGAATGGTTCTTGACAGTTTTGCTCAAAAGTTACTTATAAATGACTACAAATATTTTGTTTTTGGAGAGGAATAGGGGTAAACCATTATCAGAAACAGTCCCTCACATATTGTAACAGCTATGAAATTGACACATTGACCAACATTTGTTATAGTCTGTTCCAATAAAGTGCACAAATCAACTGTTTACTGACATTTTTCTTTTAATTTCAAGAGTAAACACCACCTTGTACATCAATGAGAGCCAAAACAAATAAATGCTAAATTAGGTAGACTATCATTAAATAGATATTTACAAAATATTTACTTGTCAGTTTAATATGTAAGAAATAATCGACGAAAATAATTTTTATTCTATTTCCGACAGTACTATAGTAAGTATTTGCATGTAAACCATCCAAATTAAAAAAAAACTTTATATTAGAAAATTTAGAGGTATACGATTTGGTAGATCCATTTAGGGAACTCTATCCAACTTCAAGGAGATACACATGGAGAAAGAAAAACCCGCTTAAACAAGCTAGGTTAGATTTTTATCTTATTTCCAATAATTTAATGGTACAGGTAGACAAAGTAACAATTGAGAATAGTTATAGGTCTGACCATGCCGGAATAATTTAAGTCTAAAACAAAATAATATTATAAAAGGTAAAGGTTTATGGAAATTTAACAATTCTCTACTACACGATACAAACTATGTTAATACCTTAAAACCAATTATAGAAACTATAAAAATCCAATACGCCGTCCCTTTATACAATGCAGAGAAAATAAACACAATCCCTAATGATACAATTCAATTTACTATTTACGATAAATTGTTCTTGGAAATTAGAGGAAAAACTATATCTTATTCAGCAGCCAAGAAAAGGGGAAAACATGACATAGAAACAAAACTTTGTGAAGACATAAAAACATTAGAAGAAAATCTAGCTTTAAATTTCAGTGAAATAGAAGAAAAGAATTATTTTTTTATGAAAATTAGAAAAGAAAGACTAAAGGGACATTTTATTAGATCTCGAGCTAAATGGGTGGAAGAGGGAGACAAGCCAACAAAATAGTTTTGTAACATGGAATCTAGGAACTTTTATAATAAATTAATTTCAAAAATAGAACAAGAAAATGGAAAAGTTATTACAGATCAAAAAGAAATATTGAAAGAAACCAAATTGTTTTATGAAAAACTTTATTCCAAATAAGTTGGGGAATATGAAAATATAGCAGAGAAAATTAAGAAATACAAATTTGATAAACTATCAGAGGACGAAGCAAATAAATTAGGAGAATTAACGTATTCAGAAATTTTATTTTATCTAAAAAGTATGATGGTTTCTCAGCTGAGTTTAAAAAAAAAAATTGGATAGACTTAGGATATTTTATAGTTAGATCTATTAATTTCAGTTACAGTATCGAAGAAACATTTTAGATAAAATTATTGAAAAAGATCAAACTGGATTTATAAAAGGGATACCTAGGCAAAAATATACGTTTAATATATGACATTATGCAATATACCAAAACACAAAATATACCAGGTCAACTACTATTAGTAGAGACTTTGAAAAAGCTTTTGATGCTCTATCATGGTCTTTCATTCAAGAAGCTTGAGATATTTTTAATTTTAAGACTTCTATTAAAAACTGGATAAAAACATTTTATAAAAATTCTGTCTCAGCAGTAATACAAAATGGACACGTATCAGAAGGTTTTAAATTAAATAGAGGTTGTAGGCAACGTGACCCATTATGTCCTTACATATTTGTAATATGTGCGGAAATACTTGCAATTTTAATACGTAATAATAACGACATTAAGGGTATAAATAACGATGGAGAAGAATTCCTGATTTCTCAATATGCCGACGATGACGATATGTGTTTATATTGTTCCTAAGATATCAACACAATGGTGTTCGACCGTGCGCGCGCGCGAGTGCGTGTGTGTGTGTTTTTATCTCTCTCTCTCTCTCTCTCTCTCTCTCTCTCTCTCTCTCTCTCTCTCTCTCTCTCTCTCTCTATATATATATATATATATATATATATATATATATATATATATATAGTGAGATAAAAATAGATGGTGAGATAATCAAGTGGACGAGGCGTGACAACAATAATACGTGTGTGTGCGCGCGTACGTGAGTGGCAGAGAGAGAGAGAGAGAGAGAGAGAGAGAGAGAGAGAGAGAGAGAGAGAGAGAGAGAGAGAGAGAGAGAGAGCATAAAACGATAGGTTGTATAACGCCTGGTTTTATTCTGATTGTCCAAAAGTTCTAAGAGAGAGCATAAAACGATAGGTTGTATAACGCCTGGTTTTATTCTGATTGTCCAAAAGTTCTAATACGATGAAACGAAATATGGAAGTGTAAGACAGATATGTTAAAAATATGGAATAGCATGAGCTATCGTTTTGGTCAATGATGCATCGTATTTAATAGATACAACCTCCAAATGTCTACCATAAATAATGTTGAATGCCCCCAGAAGTCCCTGGACATCATAACCATGATGGAATATCTTCTGTGCCAGAAAGATATGGCGTCGTTTGAAATTTGCATACAAATACTAACTTGTCACCAGGAGTCCCAGAACAGCGTATCGTGATAGAACAACTTCTGTGCCAGAATGATTAGCGCATCATATATTTCAATTCTTTGATATGATACTATAGTCGTGTTTATTGTGTAATGATGCATTTCATTTGTTATTGTATTTTGAAAATATAAATTCATAGTATTGTGCTTTTTTAGAACTGCGTGTTTCAGATAACCAAACAAACACATACGAGGGACTGGGAACTCGAGAAGATACACCGTATGCAAAATTAGAACTTTATGAGGATGTCAAGATGTGTTAAATATACATTAACTTGGTGTATTAAACACACATTTGTATTGGTGTATTAAATAAACATATTGATGTATTAAATATATGTTTCATCAGTATATTAAATACACATTGTATTGGTGTACCAAATACATATTTTATTGGTGTGTGTAATAAACATCTTATGGAGTATCAAAATACATATTTCGAGTATCAAAGAAATATTTGACTGGTGGTTTAGAAAGACACATTTTATTGTTGGCATGCATGCTGTCCAATCTGATAACTGTCTGAGCAACTTTTAGCGCTTGAACAAACGATTATCGAAACATGATAATCAGACCAAAGTGCAGTACACAACGCAGATAGTCAAACACTCAAAAATAGCACATAACCGACCAGTACAATACTGGGGGTGTTGTTAAATAAAACACGCTAAAATCATAAACAAGAAAAAACAAACAATAATTGTTTTCTCATTTTCATATGTCTGTGGTTTGTTAAATTTTCATATGTCTGTGGTTTGTCAAATATTTATTGTATGTAAAAATCTTTTGCAGAAGACACCACTGGAATATACAAGACACCTGGTTACAGAATAAGTTATTTCAGTATTATTTTGTACAAAGTACAGTAACACTGAAACATTCGTGCAGGTAGACTTTCAAACGTGTCATGAGGTCAAAACACAGCTGACAGAACCGACATTTAATGCAACACAATCCTAATGACAAAATGGATACATTGAACTTGTAAATAATTGCAACAGCTTAAATACGTGATTACAAATGATATGTGAGTTTTTGTGCATGGTTCATATGTCTGTGGTTTGTTAATATTTGAATTATCAAGAGAACAAATATATTATTGTATTTAAAAATCTTTTGCATATAATACACCACTGCAATCAAAGTATACAGATCACATACTTTACAGAATTTGATTATTGCAGTATTAGATGTAAATTAGTCGAGGTCTCGGCACAGGTGAAACATTCGTGCAAACGTACTGGTGACACTTTCCGATTGACATATGCATGATAGTGCATCAAATAAAAACATTTCAATGACAATAAACACTGAAAGCTGTCCAGCGTTCAGAAACACTTTCCGTTAGGCATGAAAATAATTTGATACATTGACATCGAAAATGACATCATTCGTGTTTGACGTCATTTCCATTCAAAAATACACCGCGCCACATATTCTTACATCTAGTAATGGCGGAGTGGAATTAAAGTTGCGTGTACAGTTTACAAAAACACGTTGTATTAAGCTTGAGCTTATATGATAAGAGATTATTACCCTCGTGTATTTCGGTATCGTCAATATCATATATTAGGAATAAAAATAATGTATTATGCTAGCCAGAGGCTCGCAAAATACAATTTTTATTCCTAATATATGATATTGACGATACCGAAAAACACTCTGGTAATAACCTCTATATACTATTTTATTATACCTGTAGCATGCACATATATACTGTTTAATAACTGTAAATTGAATATATTGCTTTAATGAGGTATTACCTTACTAACTTATGGAATCGAATGCAGATGAGGGTGCAGTATTATTTACAGATGGGTTGTAACGTTTTGAAAGTGAACCTACAGTATTCAGAAAGGTTTACAACGTCCGTAGCGGGCACCTTCTATATTCGTATGTAACTAAGAAACAATAAAATAAAATAAAACCGCAGAAATTCATTGTATTAATTTGCTAAACGTGCTAAGCGTGCAGTGCATGTGTTATATGAGCGTAATGGTTATATATATTGTTTGTTAGAAATACAAATTTCTTTTGCCCGTATCGCTTATGTATTATGCACAATTTTGTAAATGTGAATATGTATAATATTTACACATGTATATATTTTAACTTATTGATACTATTGATTATATATTTATATAGTTAAATTCAAGTAATAATACAAATGTGATATCCTACTAACATATTATTTTAATTATTTTGTAGTCGTTTTTGTTTGTATCAACTGGTTCTGCTTGGAAATAAATAACTGAAACCATCTTCGTATTGTTTTCATTTGACGAGTGTGTTACAGACCGAAAATGACATGGTGAAAATTATTTAACTTATATCTCCATTTTGTTTTAAAGTAGATTAAAAAATATTTTACTAATTAGTCATCAGAATATAAAATAATGAAACCAAATTGAGAAGAAAAAAATCCCCTGTTAAATGAGCAGTTATTTATAATAATATGCTATTTGTTTTTCATGTTGAAAGTAAAGTTTGTTTTATTTAACGACGCCACTAGAGCACATTGATTTTTTTTATCTTAATTATCAGACTATTGGACATCAAACATATGGTCATTCTGACACTGTTTTTAGAGGAAACCCGCTGTCGCCACATAGGCTACTCTTTTACGACAGGCAGAAAGCGATCTTTTATTCCCACAGGCAGGATAGCACAAACCATGGCCTTTGTTGAACCAGTTATGGATCACTGGTCGGTGCAAGTGGTTTACACCTACCCATTGAGCCTTGCGGAGCACTCACTCAGGGTTTGAGGTCGGTATCTGGATTAAAAATCCAATGCCTCGACTGGGATCCGAACTCAGTACCTACCAGCCTGTAGACCGATGGCGTAACCACGACGCCACCGAGGCCGGTTTTTCATGTTGAAGTCCTATCCATGTTCATATTAAATTCATGTTTATAGAATTATAAAATGTTACTGAAAAAAGAAATGTTTTATTTAACGATGCACTCAACACATTTTATTTACGGTTATATGGCGTCAGACATATGGTTAAGGACCACACAGATTTTGAGAGGAAACCCGCTGTCGCCACTACATGGGCTACTCTTCCGATTAGCAGCAAGGGATCTTTTATTTGCACTTCCCACAGACAGGATAGCACAAACCATGGCCTTTGTTGAACCAGTTATGGATCACTGGTCGGTGCAATTGGTTTACACCTACCCACTGAGCCTTGCGGTGCACTCACTCAGGGTTTGGAGTCGGTATCTGGATTAAAAATCCAATGCCTCGACTGGGATCCAACCCAGTACCTACCAGCCTGTAGACCGATGGTCTAACCACTACGCCACCGAGGCCGGTAAAAAAAAAACAAAGGCTAAATAAATAAGTCTTCATTGATGATAACTTAATTGGGAAACAAATGTCAGCCATCTTGGATTCCACAAGAACTTTGTTACGCATTATCTTACAACATGATCCAACAGCTATACAGTGGCGTAGGAAGGTGCCAAAACGTGTGGGGGGAGGGGGGAGACACACTTTTATATTTACAGAGTTTTACACTATTATAAAGCAAATAATTATAAAGCAATATATGACAACGGTGGCGTATTAATTTGTTAACATCACGATAACACAAAAATAATACCTTTTCTGTCAATGACAGATCATCTGAATTCAACTTTCACTTTTAGTATGGAATAAACTATTGACACAGTGCTAAACTTCAACTTTATAACAATACGGATTATATCTTTATTTTTTACCAGTGCATTACTTGGAATTTGTTAATTGGTAATCTGACGTCTGCCATGGTATCCACTTAGTGACTTGCCAATCCAAACAATTAGTGTCAAGGCCTAATTAAATATGTAACGAGCAATATAATACAATGCAATTTAATTGTTGCCACGGGTATTGCAGGCGTCTGAACGAGTACACCTTGACAACTGTATATTACATAGATACGTGTTTAGTATGCGTCTTATAAATAAGAATAATTTACCCATGGAAGACAGACTTGGGGAGAACAGATACTGTTCACATGCCTTGAAGTTCTCTCACAAAGCACAAACTCTACTGGAACATCCGAGAGACAGTTTTGTAACATAAGCAATGTCAACTCTATCGGGAGACCTATGTGTCATTCACCCAAGAGCTCTGACTTGTATATTATCTGTATCACCATGTTGTTAACTTGTTAATCACGTTTCATGTTTGGAAAGTACAATACAAGAAACTACAAGACCAACTTGAGACTTATCTTCCTTCATTTACATTCCGGTAAAACAAAACTAAGAAAAATTACGCTGTGTTACTATCAACACAGAAACGAAACCGGTTTGTAGTACATACAGTCTAATTTCCCAACCCTCTACAAGATATATTTTCGTATATGCCCGTTAACACATCGTAATACGACGTAGAGAGAGAGAGAGAGAGAGAGAGAGAGAGAGAGAGAGAGAGAGAGAGAGAGAGAGAGAGAGAGAGATGCCTGTTAAAAAGGGGATGGGGAAGGGAAAGTAGTCTTACAATACTGTAATAACGTATCGATGGTCATTAATAAATGTTCACATCCGAGTAAACGTTAGTGTTTTTGACAGAAAGACATTTTTGGGTATGGCACTATAAAATTTAATATTTCCAGTGTGTGTGTGTGTGTGTGTGTGTGTGTGTGTGTGAATGCAACCACAGTCGATAGGGTGTATGGGGGCCTCACAAATAAAGAAAATGGTTTAGGATTAGGGTTAAAAACATCATACAGTTATAATAAGAGTCATTTATTTTGTTAAAAGGTCTGCTTAAAAAAAAAAAAAAAACATCTGCAAAACAATTTGGGTATGGCACCATTCCGATTTTACCCTCTGGCAGAAACCCGAACTAATTATACACACAATTTGTACATTATATAAATATACTGTGTTGCAATGAATTATTGAATGTTTAACGACACCTCTACTGTATTGGTTTACCATATAGTGTTGCAGAATATACACGTACACATATCTGAATATGTATAGATTGATTTGAGTGCTAATTTACTGCTAGCTGTAATACTGAATACATTTTTCTTTTTATTATTTGTAATACTTCCATGTAATAAATGTATAGCTATGCCTAATTGTAGTTCCTTACACTATACATTTGCATATATCACTGTATTTACCACAAGTGGTAGTCTATACTACCAAATATGTAATATAGAATGCATGCATCCATGTACATGCATGTCGATATTAATATGAAAAACTATATGTTAGATCAGAATATTTAACATTTAGTTTGTTTGGTGCTGCACCTTGAAACATGCACTGCACTTTAAACCCTTTATTGTATGCGTAGTAACAAAGTTTGTTTTCATACAATGTACTTAATACACGTCTAGTTCTGTGTCATATAGACACGGCATAAATATACCTGTCAGTTATAGAGTTGTAACAATGCACATAACCTTGTCAGGTCAGTACCGTGACCAAACTCCCAGCGGACACTATTGTTATAAAATTATTTATGACTAAACATTTCGACACAGAAGTGTCTTTCACATGGACACGAAGTGCCCAATATATCTAGAATGTTCGGGCATTCTTCCCTGTGAAACGCATTTAAAATTGCATGGCCGAAAACGGAGGTGGGTGGGGAGTAATAGACATGGCTATATTTAGCGTTTAGGTCAGATCAGAGAGCTTTACGTGCATATTCAGAGCAATCTGTTGTAGCGCACGCCTTTGGCGTTTTCGAAAGATCTTCTTATGTACTGAGCTAAGTATTATATAATTTCTTTATCTGCACGACACAAAGATGGCAGATATTGATAACAGTTCGTCTAGTTTGGCACTATTTGGGTAGGTAATTTTTGCTAACAAAGGCGTACGGGATTTTGAAAGGGGACAGGCTGAGTTTTGCCCAAATTAAACGAAAATACCAAAATCAGGATAACAACATTCATTCATATTAACCTTACCGCCAAACAGCTATATAGGGTTGTAAACGAATCACTACGCATTTTTACATAGAGTACAACTAATGTTAAGGGTAGAATGATGGAAATACTTGGTAAAAATATCCCAGGCTAGCTCATCTCTATAATTTGTGCCCGAATTTGAATATTTTCTTCAGCACTGGGGGCAGTCCCCACTGTCTCGTATGCTTATGCTAAGATCAGGTAATACTGGACCCTCAATAACGAAATGTATATCACCGTCTGCATTAGGTAGAATACATACAATACGTCTCTTTGAGACACATAAAACACACTCTTATGTTTACCTTGAGTTGATCTACTGACTTTTAAGTAAAGGCCAAACAGATCTATTATGACGCCAGTTATATATTTACTGTATTGCAATAAACATGAAATTTAAGAACTATATTTTAACTGATTCTGTATCAACATGTTGCTAATTATGGACCTATGGCTTTTATATTATCTTAAGATATGGTTCTCTAAATTTTCGATATTTTTCAAAATTCTTTAGGTTGACTAAATAAAACTACCAAGTGTACCTTTGTATTAACCTAATAAACTGATTAGAATTTTACATAATCACCTAGTCACATTCAACAAAAAAAATTTTAAAGCAGAAAAAAGAAAAAAAACGTATCAGATTGCATATAATATACTACAAGTTATTTATTTCTGAGCCGATTGATTTCTAAATTGCAAACAAAAATAGTATTTTACCGATAAGTAATCACCGGTTCCTTACAAATCGTGGCCTGAGAATTCCAAAAATGAGTTATCCATCCAATTTGGTAGCAAATAAAATTATCTACATGGTAAACAGTCCTAGAATGTGGTATTGTAAGGCACAGTTGTTATATTAAAACTATTGCAAAGACCTCTCTATGACTCAGATATGGCAGCTCCAAACTTCAAGTGGCGATTTCTCAAAATGAGGTTTTGTGCACATAGAACCTTGTAATTCTCCACCCACGGAATCCATTTTCATGTTCACACCATCATGTTATCATGTTTGTTGGTTTTTATTTCACTCAGGACTACATCCTCAGATATGAACTGTTGTTTACAGAGGTAGGTAAATTTGGTTCGTGTCACGCATGACCGATAGGCATAAATAACGCAATAGGTATTTCAATGATATTTACTTATAGAAATGTCATATCATATACACAATCAACGTCCCAAACTGCGTTCACCTAACGACAAAAACACGAATACGATATTTTCGGAAATACTATTCTATAATTTTCAGTTATGATACACAAAACAAAATAGATTCCAATCAGTCAACAATGTGGACGTAAAATAAATCTATTCTAATATGCAAAAGTGAATGAATGAATGAATGTTTAACGACACCTCAGCATGAAAAATACATCGGCTATTGGGTGTCAAACGATGGTCCGGTCCGCGTTTTACCAAAACCCATCGCTAAAACTTGATGTCAATACAGATAGGCATTACGTTCATACCAGTGAATAGCTTGTAAAATATCAATTTTCAAATGAATTTATTCGTAATTAACATAATTTATACTCAAAATTATTTACCATTGTTACGAATTGATTATGAATAATATTCACTACAGTAAAGGCACGAAAATGTAGCATACCTTTTAAAGATCGATTTTCATAATTGAAAACAAATAAGCATGCATACCAATGAGATACTGCTAACAATTGTAGATGAAAGAAGATTTTGTTTGGAGTAAAAAATCGAATAAAACGCGTTTTAAACAAAAAAACACAACGTGGTGGGTTTTTTGTTTTTTTCGCAGTAAAACAGAATGTTATGGCATATTGAAAAAAAGAGAGAGAGAAAAAAAACCCCCAGAAAAAAATAGAAGACAAAACAAAACGAAAAAAACAAAAACCAACCAAAAAAAAACCCAGGGAACAATAAAATGGTTGCTTTCATAGCGAGACCAGTGCAGGGAAAAGATGAAAAACGATTTTCATATACAACGCTGTGTAAATAAAAATAAATGTAGGTTTTCTCTGAGATTATGTGTCAGAATTATCGATATTGGATTGATCCCCCTCTTCTCCATGACTCCATGGTGGTTACAACAATTGATAATGAAATGTTTCTTCACTTTATGGTTATTATCAGTTATAGTATTTATTCTACTACTAAACACAAATTTAAGAAAAATGAAAGAACAAAAACAAAAAAACAAACCAAGAACAACAACAGAAAAACCCCAACCCACCCCACGTACCTATTATTATTATTATTTTAAACTTTCATGTGTTTTAAGTCATTGATAGATAGCTCTTTATTAAATTTAATTTTTAATATAAGTATCGAATACGGAGTTGATTTAAATTAAAAATTTGCGTACGATGAATTGTACAGCAATTCCGTGTGTCGTCATATGCGATGATGTTTGTGCTGGGGTGTCGTTAAACATTTTCATATGCGTCGTCGATTATGCGATGAACAGGAATGTGCAGTTTGATTTTAAACAGTTACATATTTTGAACCTCGTCTACGGGAAATACGACAACTTTTCACTTGCTGTATATCATCATAATATGATTTGTATTGCAAAAAGCTGCTCAGAGTTTCGGCATTTTTATTTGCGTGGACAGAACGATATCCCTCTTGTGCTCCCATTAACTCCCATACAAATAACGGTTTGTTTTCACCCAGTCATGTAGTCGTCATGGTAATTACGACCTGCCACGAAGTGATTCGCGCGCAACCCGAATCGGAAAATATTAATAATTAAAAGATAATAATAATAAATAAAATCTTACCAGGGTGCTGAATAATGATTAGGAACAATATTTTATATATAACTTAATATTGTGTTTACATTTAATATTTTGCGATAACAATATAAAAAGAGTGGACTCAATCTTTGATGATATTTAATAACGTGTAAATAAGAGTTATTTCCCTTATACCATAAATCTGCTGCAGAAATTATTTTAATAATAGTACTAAATAAAACCTGACCAAAGTGCTAAATAATAATTAGAAAACAATCATTTGTATATAACTATTACATTTGGTATAGAAGAATCATAGTTAAGTGCCAAAAACGACCTCTCTTACCACAGTTGGGCGATCGGAATATTTTTAATGTGTTCCGGTAAGAGAGCAGGTCAACTCGCCCCAAAACTATCTCGACCCGCACTTGTTTAGTCAACTCGCTCCAGTTGCACTTTAATTATTATGTTCAAAGTAAACTTAAATTAATATATTTATTAGATGGAACTGCAACATACCGAGAGGCATAAATAACGCAATAGGTATTTCAATGATATTTACTTATAAAAATGTCATATATACACAATCAACGTCCCAAACTGCGTTCACCTAACGACAAAAACACGAATACGATATTTTCGGAAATACTATTCTATAATTTTCAAAATAGATTGCAATCAGTCAACAATGTGGACGTAAAACAAATCTATTCTAATATACAAAAGTGAATGAATGAATGAATGTTTAACGACACCTAAGCATGAAAAATACATCGGCTATTGGGTGTCAAACTATGGTCCGGTCCGCGTTTTACCAAAACCCATCGCTAAAACTTGATGTCAATACAGATAGGCATTACGTTCATACCAGTGAATAGCTTGTAAAATATCAATTTTCAAATGAATTTATTCGTAATTAACATAATTTATACACTCAAAATTATTTACCATTGTTACGAATGGATTATGAATAATATTCACTACAGTAAAGGCACGAAAATGTAGCATACCTTTTAAAGATCGATTTTCATAATTGAAAACAAATAAGCATGCATACCAATGAGATACTGCTAACAATTGTAGATGAAAGAAGATTTTGTTTGGAGTAAAAAATCGAATAAAACGCGTTTTAAACAAAAAAACACAACGTGGTGGGTTTTTAGTTTTTTTTCGCAGTAAAACAGAATGTCATGGCATATTGAAAAAAACGAGAGAGAAAAAAAAAAGAAGAAAAAAAAGAAGACAAAACAAAACGAAAACCCCCCCCAAAAAGACCACCAACCAAAAAAAAAAACCCAGGGCACAATAAAATGGTTGCTTTCATAGCGAGACCAGTGCAGGGAAAACACGCAAAACGATTTTCATATACAACGCTGTGTAAATAAAATGTAGGTTTTCTCTGAGATTATGTGTCAGAATTATCGATATTGGATTGACCCCCTCTTCTCCATGACTCCATGGTGGTTACAACAATTGATAATGAAAAGTTTCTTCACTTTATGGTTATTATCAGTTATAGTATTTATTCTACTACTAAACACAAATTTAAGAAAAATGAAAGAACCAAAACAAAAACAAAACAAACCAAGAACAACAACAACAACAACAAAAAAACGCAACCCCACCCCACGTACCTATTATTATTATTATTTTAAACTTTCATGTGTTTTAAGTCATTGATAGATAGCTCTTTATTAAATTTAATTTTTAATATAAGTATCGAATACGGAGTTGATTTAAATTAAAAATTGGCGTACAATGAATTGTACAGCAATTCCGTGTGTCGTCATATGCGATGATGTTTGTGCTGGGGTGTCGTTAAACATTCATTCATATGCGTCGTTGATTATGCGATGAACAGGAATGTGCAGTTTGATTTTAAACAGTTACATATTTTGAACCTCGTCTACGGGAAATACGACAACTTTTCACTTCCTGTATATCATCATAATATGATTTGTATTGCAAAAAGCTGCTCAGATTTTCGGCATTTTTATTTGCGTGGACAGAACGATATCCCTCTTGCGCTCCCATTAACTCCCATACAAATAACGGTTTGTTTTCACCCAGTCATGTAGTCGTCGACTCATGGTAACTGCGACCTGCCACGAAGCGATTTGTCGCGATATGCGCGAAACCCGAATCGGAAAATCATAATAATAATAATTAAAAGATAATAATAATAAATAAAATCTTACCAGGGTGCTGAATAATGATTATGAACAATATTTTATATATAACTTAATATTGTGTTTACATTTAATATTTTGCGATAACAATAGAACAAGAATGGAGACTCAATCTTTGATGATATTTAATAATGTGTAAATAAGAGTTATTTCCCTTATACCATAAATCTGCTGCAGAAATTATTTTAATAATACTAAATAAAACTTGACCAAAGTGCTAAATAATAATTAGAAAACAATCATTTGTATATAACTATTACATTTGGTATAGAAGAATCATGGCTAAGTACCGAAAACGACCTCTCTTACCACAGTTGGGCGATCGGAATATTTTGAATATGTTCCGGTAAGAGAGCAGGTCAACTCGCCCCAAAACTATCTCGCCCCGCACTTGTTTAGTCAACTCCCCCCAGTTGCACTTTATTATGTTCAAAGTAAACTTAAATTAATATATTTATTTGATGGAACTGCAACATACCGAGAGGCATAAATAACGCAGTAGGTATTTCAATGAGATTTACTTATAGAAATGTCATATCATATACACAATCAACGTCCCAAAATGCGTTCACCTAACGACAAAAACACGAATACGATATTTCGTGGAAATACTATTCTATAATTTTCAGTTATGATACAAAAAACAAAACAGATTGCAATCAGTTAACAATGTGGACGTAAAACAAATCTATTCTAATATACAAAAGTGAATGAATGAATGAATGTTTAACGACACCTCAGCATGAAAAATACATCGGCTATTGGGTGTCAAACTATGGTCCGGTTCGCGTTTTACCAAAACCTATCGCTAAAACTTGATGTCAATACAGATAGGCATTACGTTCATACCAGTGAATAGCTTGTAAACTATCAATTTTCAAATGAATTTATTCGTAATTAACATAATTTATACACTCAAAATTATTTACCATTGTTACGAATTGATTATGAATAATATTCACTACAGTAAAGACACGAAAATGTAGCATACCTTTTAAAGATCGATTTTCATAATTGAAAACAAATAAGCAGAATGAATGAATGAATGAATGAATGTTTAACGACACCCCAGCACGAAAAATACATCGGCTATTGGGTGTCAAACTATGGTAATGCAAATAAATAAAGTGATGATCAACATCAATATAAAAATTCAAGACCCAAACAAAAACAGTGTAAAGAACTGTGCAAAAACACAAATATCACAGAATTTTACGGATACTGAATTTTACTAAAAACTTCAATTTTGTGCTGTATTGGCCATTCTCAAAGAGAATGTTACACCCCTGCACCACGGTGAGGTTACAGCACGTGCAGGGGAACAAATAAGCATGCATACCAATGAGATACTGCTAACAATTGTAGATGAAAGAAGATTTTGTTTGGAGAAAAAAATCTAATAAAACGCGTTTTAAACAAAAAAACACAACGTGGTGGGGGTTTTGGTTTTTTCGCAGTAAAACAGAATGTCATGGCATATTGAAAAAAAGAGAGAAGAAAAAAACAGAAGACAAAACAAAACGAAAAAACCAAAAACCAACCAAAAACCCCCCCAGGGAAGTATTTAAGTGAGGTGAGTTACAGCGGACTAGGTGCATGTGCAGGAGGCGGTGGAATCTAGATTGGTGAGCGAAATTTAATGCATTGAAAAGAAAACAGAAGATTGCTGGAGCAGGAAGGTGTTCGACCCCCCCCCCCCCCCCCCAAAAAAAAAAACGCTTGCACAGCCAAACACAGAGGCAGCGGTTCCAGTGCTATGTTCAGTGATGGCGTTCAACACTATAATTCACGATTTAGTGATTGAGATCTAAGAGTAACCGATTTTAACTCTTCTAAATAATAATTTTGGGGATATAAATCTCCAAAAGAGCAACTGCTCACTGTCTGAAAATGGATAATTTTGCTATCAAGATTCCCAGAAATCGCGTCTAAGGCTATCTAGATAAAAAAAACCCATACCTTCTTGGGTTATAATACTATGCAATATAATCCTAAAAATAGTTAAGAAATTATTGTTTAAAAATAGCTAATTTTATGATTCAGTTGCCAAAAAAACCCCAAACAATAATAATAATAAAAAAATAAAAACACGTTTAAAGCCATTCAATATTAAAATTTTCGCGGGGGCACCTAGACGTCTGGGAACCAATATTATTGGGTTAAAATACTATGCAGAATAATCCTTATAATAGTTTTAAAATTGTTGTTTAAAAACGACTAATTTTGCCATTCAGAATCCAAGAAAAGACCTTTCCGACGGACCCCCCCTACACGTCTCGGGAGCTGCGTGCCGTCTGGCAAGGCACTTCGTGCCATGCTTAATAACGAACTTGATCATTGCCCCCCCCCCCCCCCCCCCCCCCACACACACTTAAGAAAACGCTCCGACGGGCCTGCGGCTCCCACCCAGAGCGAGTTTTAACGACTCAATGTGTAGATGTAAGACCACTACACCCTCTTCTCTCTCACTAACCAGTAACCACTAACAACTAACCCACTGTCCTGGACAGACAGCTCAGATAGCTGAGGGGTGTGCCCAGGACAGCGTGCTTGAATCTTAATTGGATATAAACACGAAACTAAAACTGAAATGACCCCCCCCCCCCCTCCCCCCAACAACACTGGACTACGTCCCGCTCCCCTTGTAAACCTCCCAGTCATACGAGACGATATGTCTGACCTAGATATTTGGTTGGTTGTTGTCGCCTACAGAAAACCACACACTGTGTACCCGGAAGAAACTCCGTTTGTACGGGTCAGTTTGATAATGGCTGTGTTAATGTACCTTATAGTCTCGATCGTTGCTATTAATCACGTTCTAGGTAAGTATTTAATACTTCTATATTGATAAAACCAGTATTCTAAATTTGGAAGGGGAAGCAATCAGCTCACACAGTTAAAACAACTCAATATTAACATTTCATAAATACCAGCGGCGGTTCCCGGATTATCTCAAAGTGATATGGGTGGGACTGATTGACACTCCGTGGATATCGGGTATGATCAATTTATTTTTTTAATTTATTTTTTTTTTGGGGGGGGGGGGGGGGGTCTGATAATTTCTGCCAAAAGTTTACTTTCTGTATTTCGAGAGCACTTTTCTCTAAAATCAAAAAATATCTTACAAAAACATTTTAACTGAAGAAAATATAAAAACACACACGAACCACTGATCGTCATGTATGTGTAGGTATGCATGTCTGTATCTGGCTTTGACTAGTACCTAAATTGGCCTCCAAAACGGTATCTCGTGCTGTTGCTGGGATTCGAACCTATTGCACCGAATGAATATCTATATATTGTATGTATGTCGAGGTTGACTATTACATACAAAGATATTAACGCACTGGTGCATGGCTTAACAAATTGTCCCATGCCGTTTTGAGGACTCGAACCTATGGCACCAAATCGCCTCCTGCGCTATTGAGGCATCCATAAAAAAGGATGCTCTTTAACTCGACCCTATGCATGGGGCCTACAAGCTACGCGGTCGATCCCGCTTACGTGCATGAAACAGTGGGCAGACCTGGCACTGGCTAGTATGTATTGATGTATGAATATCTATATATTGTATGTATGTCGAGGATGACTGTTACATACATAAATATTAACGCACTAGTGCAGGGGATAATTAAATCCTTTCTGGCCTCGCAAATTGTCTCGTGCCTTGCTGGGATTCGAACCTATGGCACGATTTATCAATAAGTCGACATGTCGCGATATTTCTCTCTACGATACGATTCACGATCCATGCACTATCGTGTCGATACTTACGTTTTTAAAAAATCGATATTTGTCATTTAAAGTACCGGTATCGATTTATTTAAAATAAATGTACGTTTTGTCAAATTTATGTCCAATATGACCATACGCAAACCGCATATCTTGCCCTAGTTTCCGTTCCAGTTACCGTTATCGGAAACCAGTCCACGAACAGCTGTGTATAGGTAGCACTAAACCAATTAATTTCCGGCTGGGTCGAAGTTCGAGGTGCAGTGAACTTTTGATAGAGAAGTTAACACCACAAGTCCTGTGATTGGTTATAAATGCGAGTGTGTTGGTTGTAAAAAAAATAGTTTCATCTGGGCTAAAAATGTATGCAATTTTATTTGATGTAGTACCACCGTGTCAAGTAGCCTTGTGCTCAAATTTTGTGCGAAACTAGGGGTGCTGTAGAAACATATGGTTGCCGAAAATGAGCCATGAAAGGTACCATTTTCTGCAGTTAATACTTTAAGGTAGGGGTTGTAGTACTGATATTTATAGGTCATAGTTTAGTTGATATATTGCATATAGTGTTTTTAAACACAAACGTTAACATGGTCGCCTATGGGATTTTAATTGGTAACGTCCAACCTATAGCGTTAAGTTAAATTAATTTTGATTGGCTGATATCCAGATTCCTGGCCAATCGCTTGCTGGAACCTGACGCTTCATCGGTATTATTTGCAAAGCATGGAGCTCTTAAAGGGACATACCCTAGTTTTTAAATACTAAGGTATATTTTTGACCATTATAGCCGTTTTTGATAACTGAAATCATACATTACTTAGATTTTATGGTTTGGATGATCAATTTCCGTATATTCGAAGTTTTTTTGGTCATCCTGGTGGTTTTAATATCACAAAATGCATTTCTCATATTTAAAAAAAAACGTGCCTCTGATTCATGTTTCACTCAATTGTAACTTTATCCAAATGTGTTTCAGGTTTGTAGATTAATTAAACTTAGTGTTAATGTTCATTGTTTTGAAACTAGGGTATGTTCCTTTAACAGACGAATTTGAAAATCCGTCTGCAAAGTACAAGTCTGCCGTGTGACGTTTTCTTTCAAGTTTCTCATTTATTATTGTAGCATATAGGTTAAATCCCTCTAATTAGAAAAAACAACACCAATGCTGGGCAGGATTCGATTTATAACCGTCAAATAAAGATCCTGAAAATAGTATATAAAAATAATGTAATATAATATAATTGATAAAACAACGTGTCATCATACAATGCAAATGTTATACATCTCACAACTTGACAAAATACACATCGTTAAGGATACCAATTTATAGATTACTTAACACACAGTTATACGTTATCAGAATAAACATGTATATACATCCAAAACCTCATCCGTGGACATAACCCACTGATTCAATACAACATAAATACACTACTGGTTCATGGATCCAGCTTACAAAATGACAAGTGCTGGCCAACACGTTTGTGATACCAACAACACACGAAAAATGCGTGCGTTGTTACTAGAAACTGTACACACAAAGACCTATAAATAGTTATGTTACACACCTTGGCTGTGGGCTATGGACCGAACTGGTTGCTGAGTATTAATGGCAATTCCTCATCCTATAAACAAACATCATAATATAAGCTAAAATATATAATGGTTAGACCTATATATATTTATCGTTATTGTATACAATATAATTACCCTAATAATTATTGTCTTTACAGTTAGTAAATTAAGAATATATATTTAAAATATATTAAATATACTTTTAAATACTTATAAACACTACCTTTCCCTAGTGTAAACTACATTATCAATTTATATCTACCCATAGTTAATACAGATTATGATTTTATATCTATCAATAGTTAATACAGATTATGATTTTATATCTATCCATAGTTAATACAGATTATGATTTTATATCTACCCATAGTTAATACAGATTATGATTTTATATCTATCAATAGTTAATACAGATTATGATTTTATAATAGTTAATATTTAAATCATAATGGAACATAATGTGCACAACAATTATATAAATGTATAAATGCAGGTTAGCCAAACCTGTGTAACCGTCGCAGAAAAGATGACAAAATAATCTAGAAATAGTTGAGAATAGCACAGTATTATGTCGTGTGTTGATGGCTTGCTGTTCAATGTGAATGTGGCACGGACTAGCCGTGACCAATGTCACATGACACCAGAATAAAATATCATTGGCTAAACTCCAGTTTGACAGGACAGAAAGGTTAGGGCGTTGTCTAATAGGGTATTCTCTACGACTAATATCCTAAAAACAAACGAAATAACCAATTTATAAAATATTATAAAATAAGTAACAAATAAAATTAAACATATATACACACAGTGTCATATATTTTTACCCCGTTACATTATGAGTACGGTAATAGAAAAGTGTGTCAAAATAAGACAGTGTGTCAGACATGCAAGTCTGTAATTAATTAAATGGCAACCAGTGGCGGATCCAGAAAATCCATTTAGGGCGGGCTCCAGTGACATGAGATGGAATGCCAAGGGAACTTTGGGAGAGGTTTGGAGGGGGATCGTCCAAAAATTAAAATTAATATATAATAAAATTATTCGAGATTCGCCTCTGGCAACACAACAAATATGTCGTCACACACTACCACCATTGCTCGACTCCCCTGATCCTACGAAACGTAAAACAGACTCGAGTACGTCAAATGTTTGCAAAAAGCTGCAAAAGACCGACGGTTTAATTCAACACATGAACATATTTTTAAAAACAAATAATTCAACACAGCTGTGAACCATTTATGATTGTTTTCTTTGCAATCTTCATAAATATTATAAGTCTGAATTTATTTTCATTGTTTGTGATCTATTATTAATACATTAATAATTTTCTAGACCAACAATTCACATTTTTTATTGTAAATTTAATATCGCAATACTTATCTTATTTTAGCGTTCCTGGTTTTCTGTCGATCTATCATTTCATATTTCCTTGGTTATTATTTTTATTTGGTTCTTCTTGTTATTCTTCTTCTTATTAATTATATTAATCTCTAATATTAACCTTACTAATAAGGGAATGCCAGGAATGTTACGTTGTGCATGCTATAAAGTATGGTATGAGACCAGTGTAATTTATATTGTGGTGGAAAATTACTCGGGGGTTGTCGGTAGGTTACGGGCTTCGTTATTATCTGGCCAATCGGGTTTAAGGGTTATGATAGTCCGTGCAGATCGGGCCGAGGCATTATCCTTTACTTGGTTTTTGGGTTTCAAACAAGTAAGTCTTGTTTTGTTCTGTAGGATGTGTTTTTTTTTGATTGAATTTATGCTTACTTCCAAATCATTAGAACGTATTTAAATATTATTATGGGTGGGGAAGAGATGAATTAATTAAATGGTTGTATTTGGCTAAAGGAAATTCCTTTCCCAAAGATGACGCTAGCACATTTTGAGTGGGTTGGGAGTTTATCCGTCTAGGGCAGCGTGTCAAAGGATCTGCTTTCCGAATTAGCAAAACGGAGCTAACGAAAAGTGTGCCGTTAGACTATAATAGGAAGTAGGATTCGGGGTTTGACTTGTTGAAGAAAACGCTTTCCGAATTAGCAAAACGGAGCTAACGAAAAGGGTGCCGTTAGACTATAATAGGGAGTTGTTTTTCCGTGTTTTGAGAAGAGCTAGCGGATATCTCAATCTCATTTAGTATTGGTGAACGTTGTTGTGATGGGGAGATGTTAATTAAAACGGAACTTAGATTTATTTGTAAATAACTATTAAAATTTAAATGCCAACTGTCTTCGTATTGCGAAATGTTGAGGACTGTTTTCTGTGTTGACCCCCTTGAATAAATATATAATCTGTTCCATTGTTATGTAGTCTGTCTGATACTACACCCTTTTTCACCAATGTTGCCCAATTTAAGAAAATTATTGTCGCCATCGACTAGCCATTCTAAATATTGTTTTAGGATAACAAGTTATCATTTACTAAAAGCTATAAACCAGTACTAACGTCGACAATCAGAAACAGATTGGGTTCTTTAAAAAAACAAATCCCAATTTATCTATCGAAAGGAGTAATTTCGCGAATTTTACGTTGTCGCTTGGACAACATGCAAAATTAATACAGTCGTAACATAATATTTGCAACAGCTATTGCAATACATATGCGTTGCTAAGATTCTGTAATATTCAATAGTATTCATGTGAAAATTTTAAATAAATGTATTTTCACACAAAAAAGTTCTAGTATTTTGAACATTGTCGCCCAAATTCGAGTAATCTACGTTACATTTTCATTTGTTAATTCACTATGCTAATATAACGACGGAAAAACGTGACACATTCATACTTCAGAGCTCTAACATCACCGAATCGATGACAAATACACTTGTTACTTTTAATTCAAATTATTGTCTCCATATTGCAAAACAGTGTGTAATTTTGAAGAGTTGTGTTAAGCATGTAATCTACGTGACCGCCTATATCGTACAAATGTATAGCGCCAACCACCCACAGGTTTGTGTACGCAATGCAGTGCTACCAAGTAATCTAAATGAACCATATATCTACATGTTACATTATTTTAATGTATTACTGGGAGTGTAGAAGCACTTGAAGTAATTTACGTGATGTAATCAACGTTACCAGTAAATGTTAACATTTTTATTAACACGACAGTTTGCCGTTTAATATGAAAGCTGGTATTTGGATGTACGACTATATTGAATCACACTAAACGTAGTAGTCTCCCTTGCCAAAAACACGTGTTTCCTGTGGAGAAAATATTTGCAAGTGACGAAATTTGAAAGCTGATATTAATCAGATGCATCGCACAAATTGTTCAAGATCTTGGACCAAATAAGGTAAGTCAGTGAATAAATGTAATCTTTCTTAATAATTTAATATATTTATTTTAACACAACCGTACGTTTGTGTGAAATTGTACTATAATGGTTCAACATAGGCTATCGTTTCCGAGTTTTGTTCTTTTTTCTATTCATGATTATAACCGATTAGTCGTAAATAACAGACCAAAGACATTACCTTCGAAATTTTGACTTGATGATTTGAAAATAGTGTCAGACATAATTGCAGGCAGACAATTACTTTGAATATTACTAAATATGTGTGCAATGTATAGGTAACGTAGATTATATATATATTCTAAGTGTACTAAAATAATGTAGTCTTGGAATAAAATGTAATTGTTAGTTGACAAAAATCATATTACTAACAGTTGGCCTTAAGAACCAATGTATAGATATTAACTAACTGTTGAATTTGTCAGTGTGTAGTACTTGTTTCAATGGCAACGTAGATTACATATGTTGGTAACGTAGATTACTGTAAAGGACTTTTTTATTTTCAGGATGGGAAAATCAAGGGCAGAGATTCAGAGAGACTATAGACAGAGAAAATTGGAAAAGGAAGGTGACGGTTATCTAAAAAAGGAAAGAGAGAGAGTACAAACGTATTATGTACCTATAACGGAAAGAACAACAAAAGATGCAAGAGAGAGGAGAGAGAAGGTCAGAACATGGGTAACAAAACACAGGAAACGATTAAAGGATGCTGAAAAGAACATTTCTGAAGGTGGTTCTAGTCCGTATATCAATGTGGATGTTATTCAGGAGGACGAGATCTCTTCAAGTACAGACCCAGCAAAGGCCAGACCATCCTTAATTGTTAAACTGCCATTTTCTGATAAAAAGCAGAGGACAAGGAAAAGAATAAGTCGTGCCACAGCCAAATCAAGAAGGCGCATCAATGTTCTTACATCACTTAACAATAACTTGATTAAAAAATATAAATGCATATCGAAGAGATACGAGAGACTAGTTAAAAAGCAAAAAAATGCATCTGCCATTGTAAGTGTAAATTCCCACCCAAATGAACCAGAAATGCAAACTCCTAAAAAAAGAGTTGTGGCAGAACTTCGTAAACATGGGATGAGTCCAAGGACTGTCCCAAAAAGCATCACCAAGAAGTTGATTTTAGCAAATGTTATTGGTGAAGAAATTAAACAAGCTCGAATATCAAATGGATATAAAGGAAATCAACTGGTTAAAAGTGTTGTATGTGGTGCAATAATAAAGAAATATCGTTTGCAAAATTATCTTGGAAACATGACAGGTTTTAGCCGTAAACGATTTTCAAAACAAAGCAAGGAGTGTAAAAGAATTCCCCATATCACAAGATTACTTCAGCAACGCCAATGCCTTCAGAAAACGTTGACAACTTTTCTGGAAAGAGATGACAATAGTAGAGTGATGCCAGGAAAGAATGACACGAAAACAGTACATAAGGAAAAGAAACAGAAAAGAGTTTTGAATGACAACTGTTCATATCTGTACCTTAAATTTATGTCAGAGAATACAGTGAAGATGTCACTAGCAACCTTCTGCAGGATGCGACCGAAACATATCATCCTAACACAATACATTTCTCGAAACAAATGTCTTTGTCAAAGACACCAAAACATGGCATTATTATTGAAATCTATGAAATCTTCAGGTTGTAATGTGCCTCTCAGTCCTGATGAATATGGACGCAAGCTGAAGGATCAATCACCTGTAGATTTTCTGAAAGAACTGAACAGGGAGAAGATTGTTTATGGAAAATGGAAGAAGGTGGATATGCCAGATGGAAGGAAGAGGACAAGAATTGTAGAAGAAGAAATAGAGAAAGAACAATTTAGTAAACTTGTCTCAGAACAATCATGCGAGTTCTTGGCACATGCATCAAGGGTCAAGGACCAATATAAAGCCATTTCAGATCTGAAAAACAATTTGCCGAAAAACCACGTTCTTGTTCAAATGGATTTTGCCGAAAATTATAGCTGTAGCTCTCCAGATGAAGTGCAAAGTGCATACTGGAATAGTGTTGCTGTAACTTTGCATCCCGTGGTTGTCTATTTCAAGACAACTCCTGAAGATGGCCTGAAACACAAAAGCTACGTGTTTACCTCGGATGACTTGGGACACAATATAGGGACAGTGTATGCTATCCTGAAGAAGCTAGTTCCTAATATACAAGCGGATTTCGGGCCCATAGATTGGATACATTACTGGACGGACAGCCCATCCTCTCAGTATAGAAATAAAACAGCATTTTATATTGTCTCAGATCATAAATGCTTGATGGGTGTCCCTGCAACATGGAATTATTTTGAAAGTGGACATGGGAAGGGACCATGCGATGGTGTCGGGGGCACTGCCAAACGCATGGCTGATTTATCAGTAAAGCAAGGCAAAATGAGAATTGAAAGTGCAAGAGAGTTTTACACATGGGGACAGAAGTATCACCATAGTGCTAAGTACATCTTCGTCAGTGCAGAAGAATGTGAAAAAGCTCGTTCAGAAATTACAGAATTCAATAAAATCCTAGTTCCTGTTAAAGGTACACTCCTATTGCATGCTGTGGTGCCTGTCAGTCGTGGAGTTGTAAAAACTCGAGTTGTTTCCTGCTATTGTGCACAATGTTTGGAAGGAAAGTATCATGCCGATTGGACTGTCACAACTGTACATGGTAAACACCAACTGCCTCCACCGGTTAATCCCGAGAAGACAGACCAACTGCCTTCAGATCTTACTCCTGAATGCTCTATTACAGCTGACGTTCCTCCACCCGGTACGTCCTCTGAAAATTCAATTGGAGCCGGTGATCTCTCTGAGGATATGTGGATTGCCTCAATATATAACAACGATTGGCACATTGGATGCGTGAAACAGATTGATGCAGATGATAAAGATTGTCTGGTTACCTTCATGAGACGTGAATCTTCGAGGCTAACCCAAAAACCAACTTTCAAATGGCCTAGTTCCTCGGATGAATTATGGATAAAGTTTGAAGACATCATCTGCGAAATAAATACACCAGAGCCGAAAGGGCGCAGCAAAAGAAGTTTCGAGATCACAGTTGATGAGGCTACGCGAATTTCTGAAGCGTTCAAAATTAGGATGAAAAAAAAATGAAATGAAATGAAATCTACGTTACTGTTGCTTTCTTACAAGCATTACCGTTCAATTAACGTTACATTCAAAGTTAGTTTAGTATTTTGTTCGATATATTGTGCTTCATATTATTTTAATAAGAATCCAATGATACATTGCAGTGCACATTTTAAAAGTTCATATTTCTGATGACAACATTCTACTTTATACCTTTTATGTACAGATTATTAAAAAACCCTAAGTTATTTAACTACTCTGAACATGTGACTACATGACAATAGAAAAAACAAACAAATAACTGAATGGTTTAATTAATGAAATATGTTCATGTTCATTGTTTACTATTCACATTGTGTGTTTTGTAATCTATTTTATTTTTATGTATTTTTTGTAATTTACGTTACATAATTATCAATCAGACTTGGTTACACAATTGGACAATGATCTTTTTGGTCTTTGGCTGTGATTGAGTACTTTTTCTAGCAAATACGATGATACACCAAATGCAGTTTCCAAGTAATCAAGTTTTTTGGCATGAGATACATTAAAGATGTATCATTGTAATTAGTAGTGAACAGACTTTAAAATTATCTTTAACACATAGATAGTTTATGTTACTTGATCAAATGCCTTATTGTGTTTAACTAATCAAAATCTATGAAATAACAATAAACAAGTGGAGTATGTCTGATTATATTGTGAATGACTGGGGATGACAGTTACATCAGATAATACCATTGACTGAGGTCACGTAGCTTACCTATAACAGTTTGTAGTGTTGTCGTAGAAGATGTAGAACTTTGAACTTTTTTAGTTCCGAGTTCTGAAATTTCAGATTTTTACCCTCTCAGTATTGCTCTTTTAATAAAATATGTTTTTATAAACATTCTAATGTTTTCCATTTTCATAATTTTGAGCTGTCAATTTGGGCAATATTGGTGAGAAATGGTGACTAGCATTTAGACGTGGTATGACAAGGCCGCCTATTTAGTGTTAATTACATTGAAGTCTACAACTGAAAGGGGTAGCTGGACCCGGGTAAAATTTCAAGTAGCATGATTTCGTTTCATACTTGAGTGCGAAATTCATTACAGTATCGTGAGGTGAATATCGTGATACGTATCGTATCGCAACCCTATTGTATCGTTACACCCCTAATATATATATATATATATATATATATATATATATATATATATATATATATATATATATATATATATATATATATATATGCATATATGTATATATGTATGTATGTATGTATATATGTATGTATGTATGTATGTATGTATGTATGTATGTATGTAGCCCAGTGGTAAAGCGCCCGCTCGGTGCGCGGTCGGTCTGGGATCGATCCCCTTCGGTGGGCCCATTGGGCTATTTCTCATTCCACCCAGCGCACCATGACTGGTATATCAAAGGCTGTAGTATGTACTACCCTGTCTGTGGGATGGTGCATATAAAACATTCCATGCTACTAATAGAACAATATAGCGGGTTTTCTCTGTAAGACTATAGGTCAATATTACCAAATGTTTAACACCCAATAGCCCAAAATGGCGGGTGCGATCGCGCTCGTACAGCGCACGTAATTTCAATCTGGCGAGAGTGAAAAATGACGCACGTTACACTTAACAGCGCATGTAAAAAAAATTGTATATTGATTGCCACTATTTACCGTATGTAGCTGATAGAAAAAAATGTTACGAGAACGGTAGCGTCCATGCAAGATTTTAATATATGACTGGTACTTATCTTTGCTATACAAATAGGAAAACACAGGTTTAATAGACATCTTCGAAGACGTACTAATCCGATCAAAATTCTTTGCCTATTTAATTTATTATTAATTAGAAACAGTCCACTTTTGTAAGGTAATAGATCACAACATCTGATAAGAATAACTCATTTATACTGTTCATATAGTTATGACAAAAAGAGAAATGGGATTGAATTAAATAGTGGCTTCTGTAGCCTACACAAATGAACTCGTTACGGAAATCAACGAAGTCGGTAAAATTGTCTCGATTAGTCCATAACTGTTAGCCTACAAAGCTTACGTAAGGTCCCGAAAATGGCAATCGTGTAATTTTATACTTTATTAAAAAAACCCAAAAAAAACAACAACAACAACTTTTTAGACGGAATAATAAAAAGAAGGAAAAGAAATGATAATAGGTATGTAGGAATAAGCCTAGGTATTTTTTACGTCTATTATTTTTCTGTTTTATCTTTTAAAAAAATCAAATAAAACTTCATTTAAATATTTGTATTTCAGCCAGAGATTAATAAATGTGCATATGTTATTTAGACATGTATATATGTACACACTATAGTAACAGTAATCAGTGATCATTTCCGACTATTTAATTTTTGTTTTGTTTGTTAGAAAGTCACAGACCATGTGATTGGAACATGATCTGATGCGCAGTAGTCTGTGGCATATTGAGCAATCAGAGCTATCGGGGTCAGATTATTTTTACTCTTGGAATTCTGCACGCACAAGCTGGTCTACTTGACAACTTATTACGCATTGATGATGGTGTCTAAAATTATGGTGGGTTTTTTTATTATCTTTATTATGGCATCCCACGTTTGGAATAAAATCGTTTGCAATGACAGATGTTCCCCAGAGTTTGTGTATTTTGTTATTAACAACATTGGGGCCATTCTAGATCAATGGCGTAACGCTGTCAGAGCTGTTCGTAACTTGTAGGGGTAGGTTAAATGACGTGTTACAAAATGTTGGAGGGAGATTGGTTGCGTAATTGTTGAATTAAAAATACCACGTGAATATGTCCCAACTAACACTATCAATTGAAATAATTGTAGGCCCACGTTTCACGAGTTATTAATTTTTTTTAATGTCTGTAGATCCTGAAATTAATGCGTCCATAAAATAATGCATGTGACGGTGGGCAGACTAAAATGTGACATGAAATTAATGCGAGTGGCCTCCCTTTTTGAAATATTACTTTTCTAACAACATACTTCTGTGCATGTACTTTTCGGTTAAATCCGAGTTAAAGGTCTCTTCAATGAGATCAACTCACTAACATGTCTCTGTACGCATCAATTACCCTGTTTAGTCCCTTGTGTTTTTGGTGAGATCAACTCGAAGCATATGTTTTTAGCAATCATTTACGTAATGTGTATATTTAACTATTATAAATCTGGTTAAACATGTATGTACTATTACAACTGTATCTTTATCTGTGAATGGTGATTTCAAAATCATAATGAAAGAAAAATTCACCCAGTGGTATGCCGACAAAGTTGCATCAGACCTGAACAGCAAAAACAATGAAACCGTTCACCTCAGGATTAGCGTGCTAAAACACATTCACACGCGATGGATCGTGTCGGCTATTGACAGGGTGGCCAAAGACCCTGAAATCGTCGCACGTGGCTGGCAGCTTGCTGAACTATTGGACAATTAGTCTGTCTCGTCTATAATGAATTGTTTTCCAGGTTTTAATAACATATGGAGCACATAGACAAAAACATAGCTATAAATACGTCATGTTATTAATGCGAATAACAAGATCTCATATTTTTCGCATTAATAAAATTATCGTATTAATTTCAGTATATATATATATATATATATATATATATATATATATATATATACATATATATATACACATATATACATATATATATATATATACATATACATATACATATACATATATATATATATACATATACATATACATATACATATACATATACATATACATATACATATACATATATATATATATATATATATATATATATGTATGTATTTATGCTGATAGGGTTTTTTTTAACTAAAGGCAAATAAAGAACTTACATACCCAAATCAGACTGGCATAAGTTGCCCATACTGGCCATTTTAATATTTTAATCCATGTTAAAATGGTGCCACAAACTTATGGCCCGTTCACACCAAAACTGCAAAATGCGGTGGTTTTCCGTGTGGTTGCCGCTGAACTAATTGCTCACTACGTAATTGCATTTAACCGTTCATACCAAAACCGCGCGGTAAATTCTCTGAATGGAAAATGTTGGCTTTTCCGCTGGAATCGCTCATCGACTTATGTTCCGCATCTTGTCCATTTTGAACTGGTTTGAGAGAAATTCAAACACAAATATGAATATAGATGTGAAAACTTGGTATATTACCTGATACTTTACACGTTAATGGACGATTACAAAAGAAATGATGTTAAAAACAAATTTGGTAGTGAAACAATTCAAAGATTTTATATTATAGTTGAACAAATTATTGCTTATTTATTTATTAATTTTATATAATAGTCTTTTAAATGTGTTTCGGGGAATGTACCGGTTAATATATATACTTATTTTAACTACATTCACCCCAGGTAAAATGTTATGTGTGTACTCTTTCCACGTGCGTAATAAATAAATAAATAATATATCAATCTCAAGTGGTAGTTTTATCTTTTGTGGGGGGAAATATGCTTTGGGGTAAAATTACGTGTTTTTCTTTTGTTAAAGTTTTTCTTATAAAAAAAGCTAGAAAAAAAAGAAAAAGAAAATTATGACCAGTGCAAATGTTGATTTTTTAAATACCATTTATTAAAATATTTCTCAAAGGGTTCCATGGCAACGGCTATTTTGTTCCAAAAAAAGAAAAGAAAGTGTTTTATGGTGACAAAACGTTAAAAATTAATATCTCGGGATTCATATAGAATATTCGGGTGCTTTCAGTGGCAAACCCATTCTGAGATACCATGGCAGGTTTGTTTAGTTACTTTTGTTAACAGTAAATTTAGGCAGTTTTTAGAAAAATGGCAGAAACAGTGGTTTTGAGATTTTCTTGCTACAAAATACCGAGGTTTGCCCAAAACCAGTGAAAGTTGAGTATATCGCTAATAATCCAAATGCAAAGTGATTTTCATTCATTGATATTCCTAAAAATGAAGTTTGTTTTGTTTAACGACACCACTAGAGCACATTGATTAATTAATCATCTGTTATTGGATGTCAAACATTTGGTAATGATATTCCTATAAGATCCCATTAAAGGGACATTCCTGAGTTTGCTGCAATTTTTAAGATGTTATCGACAAACAAAAACACATTGAATATATAGACACTGATATTCTAAACAAGAAAATATATTTAATATTTAAGTTTAATCGTAGAAATGTTTTATTAGTTGGAAACATCTTACAATATTGCAGCAAACTCTGGAATGTCCCTTTAATATAGTGAGCCCCGCCTGTCAAAATGGTACCAACATGTGAATTTGTGGGTATCAGCCCATGGCCTACAGGCCGAAAGCAAATAATTACTTTAATATGGGGGTGGGGGTGTCGAGGGGATTGAAGGCCTTCAAATCCCTCTATATGGCTTCGTTCGCATTTCTATTCTTGCCCTAGAAAAAAAATTCATGTATACACGCCAAACCTTCCACAATTCAATATGAACATGTGACTATATTTTGAATAACGGCGCTGTTTCCACGCGAACATTCCACGGCAGTGTGAACCCGTAGCGGTGCGAAAACCATCGCGGTTTTCGTCGCGGTATCCACGCGATTCTGATGTGAACGGACCCTTAACCCAAACTTCCAAGAAGGGCCCGACACCGATGATTGCTACGGATGTTCCACCGGAAGATGTGGTGATCCGTTCCCTTGCGGCCGGTACTTTGTTTTCTGAGGTGGCTACTGATTTGGACCACACCTTTAAGGAGACTGCGTCCTTCATGGCTTTTCCACACTGGTCGTCTCACCTTTGATTACCATCAAGTCTGTGCTACCGGCGATGTTGCAGAAGACGATTGCTTCAATGGCTTTCGCCATGGTTCCTTCCGGCTCTATCCAGACTTTGCCTGCCTTGATGATTCCAGATGCGGCTCATTCTGTGGCTTTGCTTTTTCCCGTTTACGTCGTTTATAGCTACTGTGGAAGGGACTTCAGCGGATTCACCGGGTTAGCATTCTTCATACTCCTCTCGTGACCGGTCTGTCGTCCTCGTCTCCTCGGAGCCATGCATGCAGTCGGTCTCCACTGCCTATCACGGGTCCGACGGACAGTCGTCACCGATCTTCGGCTGATATTAGCTCCAAGGCTTGTGATAGACTGTCCACGGTCTCGGTCTCCAACGACTGTGATTCTTTCCGATGGTCTTGCTTGTGCTCGCATTATGAGGAATTTCCACATGATGTTCCAGCCCCATCTGTGGTTGAAGATACGGAGTCCACAGTTCATATGACGATGCGTAATTGCCTTGCTGCTGTTATGAGATGTTACCTTCAACAAAATGTCCCATTCCGATGTTTGAAATGTATATTCCGCCTGAAGACAAACAATTTTTCCAAATACACTGTTGATCGTCAGTTCGACGCTGTTACTGTTGGAGTGGACGGATGATACCTTTACTTCACACCTTCTGTTCAGGTTGCTTTTCCAGCTTCCATCTAGGTTACCATATCAAGTCAATGAGTTGCGGTACACCCTGCTATATGGTTTTCGCCACGCAGCCAGTTTGAAGTTACAAGCGTTGCAGGTTGGTGCTGAAGACAGAATGCTGGACCCGTCAATTGTGTTACGACTCCATGCATCGATCCGTCTGTTGCTCTATGAAGTTACCAAGATATTCAACAGGTCGATTACTACATCCGATGGTGTTGCAAGTCAGTCGCTACTTCCGCTGGCTCCGGACGTTATCCAGTTGCCATCATGCGTTTTTTTTTTTTTTTACTGCGACTGTTTTACTACGGTCCATTGCGGATTATCACCCCACTGACGTTCACTGTTTTTGCCAGAATATGTCTGATGCTGAGAAGATTGTCTTTGCTGCTGCCTCACATCGGGTGCTGTGCCGTCGTGGATACTAGCCATTTGATGTGTGCGTTGCTTCACATCCACGTATCTCGGAAATATAGCGAAGCGGGCCTCTACTGTCTTAACAGGATCACTGTTCCGATGTCCCGGTTCCTACTTTACTGCACTACTGTTTCATGCAGTGCCATTGCAAGATGCCTTCATTATGCAGTTTCTCCAGTATCTCAGTTGGGATTGGGCCTTGTTCAGGTTCCCCTCAACCGATGGTCGAAGATTCAATCCATGGTTTCCAGAGCCTTACCCTCTCCAATGTCCATCCACGATTGGTAGAGTCTCTTGGGTCTGTTCATGTTGGCTCAAGATTTGACACTCAGGGGTCGCCTCCAGCTTCGTCGGGTCCAGATGTTCCTGAATCCGTTTGTTTTGTGGTAACAACCCAGACTTGATAATCAGTTTTCCAGACGACCTCCGGTCCACCCTTCACTGGTAGTTCCTTCGGTCGAATGTCTTCGATAGAGTCGCTTTGTGGTCATTCCAAGCATCCCATCGGCTGTTCATTGATGCGTCTCTAGAAGGTTGGGGAGCCCATCTCAGCCATCAGACTACATCGGGGCTGTGGTTTCCAGAAGAAATAGGTCTTCACATCAACCTTTTAGAGCTGTTGGCTGTCTACATTGCAGTCCTTCAATGGCGTCAGACGTTGATTGGAGTATCTCTCATGGTGGCCATAGACAGTATTTCCGTGGCGACTTATATCAATCGCCAGGGCAGAACAAACTCCAGCAGTCTTTTTCAACTGACATATCGTTTTTACTAGCTGGTCAACAGGATTCCCCTGCAACTTTGTGCTCGCCACATTCCAGGGGTATCGAATGTGCTTGTCAACACACTGTCTCGTCCGTCATTTCTACAATTGAAAGAATGGATGCTGCATCCAGAGGCCTTTCGATGGGTGTGCAACAACCTTTGCACTCCAAACATGGACCTATTTGTGACGTGGTTCACCCACCAGTTGAGGGTTTACGCGTCTCCTGTACCAGATCCAGATGCCCTAGATCTAGACGCTTTGGCCATCAGTTGGGACCAGATGGACGCTTATGTGTTTCCACCACCGATCCTACTTCCCTGGGTGCTGCAGATTTTCCAGCAGTTTCACTGTCGATTTCTGCTCTTCGCACCGATGTGGCCATCCAGGATTTGGTTTCCAGACCTCGTAAGTCTTGCAGATCTGAATCCACTACTTCTGCCAGATTGGGATCATCTGTTGCTGCATCCCACCTCCAGGTTACACCATCCACACCCTCGGTTCTTCCACCTGCATGCGTGGACTTTATCACCAAGGGTTTGAGGAAACAAGGTTTTTCTTCTCAAAGCACAGAAGCCATCTTGAAAGCTCACAGTTCATCCACTACTGCAGCTTACAACGTCCAGTGGCTTTGTTTCCACTGATGGTGTGTCCAACAGAAAATCAGACTGCAGACTATTCAGGTGCCTCGTCTTGCTGACTTTTTAATGTATTTACGTACATCTTTGAAGCTGAATGGGTCAAAGTTTGCGGGCTATGTTTCGGTGATTGCCACTATTTGTGATGCTGCAACCGGAATGAAGTTGTCAAGTATCCCTGAAATCCATAAGATGATTAAAGGATATAAGCTTGAAGATCAAGTTCATAATTTTTTGTCCACCAAAATCGGACTTGAGTATTGTGCTAGAAGCCTTGTCTCCCGGACCATATGAGCCTCCTCCTTTCAAGTTTTGACATGGAAGCGGTCTTTTTGCTGGGTTTCGCCACGGCTACTCGTGTTTCTGAGATCCATGCACTAGATGTTGCTTTGGGCCGGTTTCACAGAGATCGCAGTGCGGTTACCTTGGGGTTGCTTCTGAACTTTGTAGCGAAGAATCAGCTGCCTGTTCAAGTGCCTCGTTCATATGTGGTTCCAGCCCTCTCTTCCACTGTGGGTCCAGCGGATGTTGAGGACTTGGTTTTGTGCCCTGTGAGAGCCCTGCACCACTACCTTGAGAGGTCTAGCTCTTGTCGTCAGCATTGCTAGAGACTTTTCCTCTCCTGTCACCAGTCATTTGAAGGATATTATGGAGAATACGGCAACTAGTATCTGAGGGATGTCTCCACGGATGATGTCGAAGGGTTTCATCATCTGGGTCCTGTTATTGCTGCGCAGACTCTGGTGAATACAAGCCGTCCTCGTTGTTGACGTATCTTGTCGGATTCTGGGCTGCACACCGATGTCCATCGAATCGACAGATGTGGACTGCTTAGACTTTAGTTCTTTTGCATGGTTCACACACTGTCTAGATAACATTTACCCTGCACTGCATGTGGTCATATGTTGTCTCTATTGGGCTAACAGTTCTTTGGTGTACTAGACCGAAAACACTCAGGGGGCTTGTTTAGTTCAATGTTCTGACGGATGCACTCCATCATGTTGTCGCTTGTTATTACTAACACTTCAATATCGTGGGAGGTTACCTAACACCTGCATCCCTGGTGGCTACGCCTTCCCACCCTGTCAGAACCAGCATGAGATGTGGCTTACCGACTCCAGTTCCTTGTGTTTCTAGGAGCCATACCTACCACTGCTGATGGATGCCACCTTTCTGGTTGTTGTTACTATCATCACCGGCATTGGTCTGTGACGGGCATCCCTTGGAGGGGGTCACCATGGTTGGCCTATTCCTCTACTTGTCAGAACCAGCATGAGATGTGGCTTACCAACTCCATTTCTATGTGTTTCTAGGAGCCGTACCTACCACTGCTGATGAATGCCACCTTTCTGGTTGTTGTTACTAACATCACCTGCATTGTTCTGTGACGGGCATCCCTTGGAGGAAGGCCTATTCTTCCACTTGTCAGACTCTATCCGGTCCTTGGGGAGAAGACAGATGCATCTACGGATCTTGGAACCCACCGCCTTCTGTTGAATGCTGCACTTGTAATGTGAAAAGAAATGGAGAAAACTTGGAGTGTTTTCTCTTTTATGGATACATTACCTGTCCTCAAGGAATTAATCCCACCCGAGCCTCCCTACTTCCTGTTCTCCGTGTGATGTGCTCAGGGAAAAAGAATTAAGGAAGTTACAGCCACGTGACCGGACCTAGAGGGAGTATGCAGTAGAAAAAGTTAGGCCATCCCATTGGCCGTTGGGATGTTCGGACCAGACCACTAGCGTGAGGGGGGTGGGGGGAGGGGGGGGGGGAGGCGCACTTGTTTTGAGGACAGGTAATGTATCCATAAAAGGGAAAACACTCCCAAGTTTTCTCCAGTTCTTCATTATTATAAATGTACTTTTGTAATAATATTGACTTGTGGATATTTGGATATAATTATTGTTTTATATTAATGCATTGGTTTTAGTTGTTTTCATGTAATTAATTATTTTATTTCCATAAACAGGTAATGAATTACAACAGATTGTGTACCTTTAATTATTTTATTCTTAATGACAAGTTGATTACTATTTTCAGGTATCTTGGCTTGTTACAAATTGCACAAGCATGTATGACACTTGCACAACTTAGTAACAATAGCACTATCACCCATGCGCCGCGCCTGTCCTATTGTTTCCAGCTTGGGTACAGTGTAAGCTGATGTGGTTTAAGTGTTCTTTTCTGAAATGATAGCTTATTACAGTTCACTGTTTCCTTAAATACTGGTGTACGTCTGGTATTGTGGTCCACATTATAGTTTGCTCTTCTGGAGTTATTACTTCATTTTAGGCTCAATTTATTGGAAGATATTTCTAGAGAAGATTTAAGGTTAGTTATAGTTAGGTTATTTATTGTTCGGCTACACTATAATAACATATACTTTAATGTAAATGTAATTGACTAAATCATGCTTTACAACAAGTAATTATTATATATTTCTGTATAACGTTATAAACTGTACAGTGTAATATTAATTCTTATTAATTCAGTAATTTGATTAATCTGTATCTAAATATGTGATAAACATAATTTAGTATGAATGCAGTGTGTATGTTTGTGGTGATGAACACTTTAGAGATTGTTTTTATTTTATTATATATTTTATGAAACATAACGTGTCTGTGTAGTTATTTATTATTGTAATTCTTTTATGCAGATACGTCAATCCTTTTAAGTGTGACCAGTTCCATTTGCCCTGGTGTCACATACTTGGTATGTAATATATTTGTATATGTATTTTTTTATAATATAATTACAGGACATGTATGTATTTCACAGTGTGCTATGTCTGTTGTAATCATAAGCATATTTTGTATTATGCAATAATTACTTTAATATGTGTCATGTTAAATACTATTATTTAAATGATGGAATATCATGTATTGTGTATCCTGAGATTATATATGTATAATGAATGTATTGTTATATTGTATTTTAATTATTGTTACAGGGTGATATAAGAATGGAAACTTGTCGGCCATTAAAGAGCCTTTAACCCAAAACAATGCAGTTGTCATTTGTTCCAAAACGATGATGCTACTACATTTGGAGCCGACGTAGTAAACTTTACATTAGTGATGCCGTGTCTAGGGCAATTGTCTCTATTGTTGATGATAATGATAAATGACGAGGGCGCCATTTCTTGAAGGGGAGGAAGTATGTAATAATATTGACTTGTGGATATTTGGATATAATTATTGTTTTATATTAATGCATTGGTTTTATTTGTTTTCATGTAATTAATTATTTTATTTCCATAAACAGGTAATGAATTACAACAGATTGTGTACCTTTAATTATTTTATTCTTAATGACAAGTTGATTACTATTTTCAGGTATCTTGGCTTGTTACAAATTGCACAAGCATGTATGACACTTGCACAACTTAGTAACAATAGCACTATCACCCATGCGCCGCGCCTGTCCTATTGTTTCCAGCTTGGGTACAGTGTAAGCTGATGTGGTTTAAGTGTTCTTTTCTGAAATGATAGCTTATTACAGTTCACTGTTTCCTTAAATACTGGTGTACGTCTGGTATTGTGGTCCACATTATAGTTTGCTCTTCTGGAGTTATTACTTCATTTTAGGCTCAATTTATTGGAAGATATTTCTAGAGAAGATTTAAGATACGTCAATCCTTTTAAGTGTGACCAGTTCCATTTGCCCTGGTGTCACATACTTGGGTGATATAAGAATGGAAACTTGTCGGCCATTAAAGAGCCTTTAACCCAAAACAATGCAGTTGTCATTTGTTCCAAAACGATGATGCTACTACACTTTTATAAATAATAAATTGAACAAATCAATCCCTTCTTTTATTCAAGGAGATCAGAAGGTCGACTTATTTATTTTCCCATTAGTACATTACTTTTTAAGTGTGAAACTTGGGAGACCAGTTGCTTAACAGCAATATAATAGGTTAGTGAAACACAATGGTCACTGCAGATAATAAATGTGTTTGGCATCGGCAATCTTTCTCTGACACACTGAGCAGGGATAGATGCCACTATCATGTTTATGTGGTTCATATGCATACTCGAAAACATCACAAAACTACAATGTATCTAGCTGACATACTCTTTTGGCTTAAGCTAGCTCTGCTAGGTGTGTTTTATGACCCAGGTAACACCACCAACAGTTTTGGAACAGTTTGCTTGTCTCCACTAGACAACCGAAGTAAAAACCACAACTGTGGGATCCTGCTGGGACATTACCAGTCAACAACATGTTTTGTATGCTGTCATTGATAATATTCAAATTGAACAAACACACACAGCTTTCAGCAAGTCTGGTAAATCAGTTTCAGAAGTAATACCGGTAACATGAACTGTATGGATATTCCTACAGCCATGCAGTATTATAATTCTTAACAGGTTCCTGTGATTTCACATATTAAACAGAGATGTGACCAGATACATAGGCAGAAGACTGTTGTTGCTATGATGAGTGGTCTACATAGGGAATAACTGGTTACTGTCTTAAGATATCGGCTTTATCCTGTGAAGGTTAGAATGGCGAATGCAGCGAGGAATAGGAAAAATATTTATTTATTCCATGTTTGTGTACGCAAATAGAGTATCGTCAACCTAGCAAGGCTTTTGTCGTATGACGTCTTACAAGATACATGACGTAATTTTTTGTAAGATGCTAGTTACATTCTGTCACATTCAAAAAGCATTTCTAAACTCTAATTCATAATAAATATACAAGTTTTATATTGTTATTGCAAAACTAAAAATTATTTGTATTTACTGTACTTCAAAAAATTATTTAAAGAGTATGCTTATTGAAAATCTACTTTGAAATACTCTGAATATCTCATCAGAAACATTTTAAAAGCAGCTCACAGTAAGACGGCTTATGCACATCAGGTGATTGCTTCTGCACTGTATAAACTGCATCATAAAAATTATACCTAATGTAAACATTGTCAAAAAGGATCCTGCTGAAATGATTTTGAAGAAAAATGGAGACCAAAGTTTTGATTTGTGGCAATTAGTTTGATATGCTGATCTCTGAGGCATACATGAAATATCATTGTCTCTTCCATACACTAGCTTACTAGATTTGTGTACATTCTCTTTTATGAATTTTTAGGAATTGACCACTTATAAAAACATGGGGATACTATGCAGTATGTGACAAGTTGATCTTACAAAGAACCCAATAGATGACATTTGCAAAAATCCACATGCACAAGAGCACATGTGACAGCAACTTGTAACATGGACTCTGAACACTTCTTTTTCTATGACAATCAATCATTTCATCCACCACTACCACTTGACTATATGGTAAAGTAAGGCTTAGTGAAAAAAATCCCAGCTGCTTCATTGGAAAAAGTTTTGCAAGACAGTGGTGATGGCAGGAACATTGATGGTGCAGCTATCACCAAACACATTTGATGATTATGCATCTAGATTGATATTCTACATACAAATGTATTTCACAGATTATGTTTGAAATTATCTTTTGTATGTACAAAATCGAGCCAGCCTCAAAGCAAATAAACACAAGGTAAAATTAATACATATTTGGGGATAGGTAACAAGAAACAAGTCTTCACGGTATTATTGAGTGAAAGAGTAACCACCAAAATGATTGATGATAGTTATAGAGAAAATATAATGTAACCAGAAGCTGCTAATGTAAAGCATTCATCATCATGTTCATGCTGGGGTGTTGTTAAACATTCATTCATTCGTCATCATGTACAAACGAAAAACCAGACGTGCATATTTCAACAAGCTGCAGACACTACAAAACAATAGAGATTAGAACGTTAGGCACACTCGCCATCAGAATCAGATATGCAAGTGTGGGTACATTGCTTCTATACACAAATTTGTACCTCGATATAATTGCTATTGCTTTGACACTGGACAATGCCAAATGCAGTGCTAAATAAAATGTAATATTGGAATGATTAAAGGAATAATCGTAGATGCAAGTGTCATACTGAACTAATTTTAAATTACATTTTATATTTGTAACAGACTACTACAGATTATTTGATCCCATATCTGTGTAATTATGTAATTTCTAATGTGCTGGTACTCTGTGTAAATTGTGACATCCCCAGGAATACATAGTAAAAATAAAGAAAAAACTGAAAAATCTGCTCCAAGTATTCACAATAATAGCAGTCAATTCTTCACCTTCAAAGGTTTGTTGGTAGAACAATTGGTGCAAAATATGTACCAAAAACTGAAGTAAGCTGTTGGCCAATCTCTAAAGATTTTCTATTAAAATGAATATTTTTTACTGGTAAATGAATTATTTTATTGTATTGTTTTTTGTAGTTGAAGGTATAATCTTCACATTTCAAAACAGTAGTTAAACATAAAATGACAATAAAATATTATTTAGGGTTGTTTTGGATGAAATTTGAATAACATTAGTTAGCTATTTACTTTTGGGGACTGGCGAGAAGGGCCGAGATATTTACTCTACGTTCAACTTCACTCCTGGAAGGGTGGCTATGGAGGCAATAAACGACACACTCGCATTGCCAGCCATCCCAGTGGAAGACCAGAACAACTTCGATACAGTATGCAGTAAGTTCTGTCAATATGTCGCCCCAAAATCCAACGTCATATTCGCGAGATACAAGTTTTACAATTGTACCCAATCCCTCCACGAATCTGTTGACAGTTTCATCACAGATATAAAGTTGCTTGCAAAAGACTGCAGCTTCCAGCATGATACGGTATACGAAATGATTCGCGATATACTCGTATATGGAACAAAGTTTGCACATGGTTCATCGACTGCAGAAATGACCTTGACCTTCTCAGTGCGATTGACATTGCCCGTGCACACAAAAAGCACACAAAGCCAATTACAAAGCATGCAGGGAGAGGCGGCACAAGTGCAATTTGTAAAATCTAGCCAAAGGAGACCGAGAGGAGGAACCGGTTGTAACAAGGCAAGGAGTGTAAGTCAAAGATCTAAATGCGGTAATTGCGAATATGATCCCCATATAAACATGGCTGAATGCCCCGCCAGGGGTAACGTGTAATACATGCAAAAAGAAAAATCACTTCATAAAGTTGTCCACAGCATAGACCCACCAGAGACAGACCATGAAAGTGATGTTAGTGACTTGTTTTACATAAACACTGTAAACTCTGACACTCAAAACAATGACCTGGCATATGTGAACCTCACATTCAACAACAAGACTATAACATTCAAAGTAGACACAGGTGCCCAAGTAAATGTCCTACCAAAAGCTGAGTTTGACAAGCTGCACATATGCCTGTCACTAAGCGTAGTAAAGTTACACTTCACGGACATGGCGGACACACACTTAAAAACCTCGGCCTATGTGAACTGAAATGCTCTCACAAAGACACCATCTATGAACTGCAGTTCCACGTGATGGACGTGTATGCACCTCCTATATTAGGGCTCAAATCCTGTATTAATATGCAGATTGCGAAACTCGTACTGTCTACTGACGACAGTCAAACTACTGCTGACACACAACCCCAACTCAAAAGTGATGATGCAGAATTTAATCAACTCCTTGATGAGTATGCAGACTTATTCGATGGCATCGGAGAATTTCCAGAACATTCGCTCACGCTACACCCAAATGCAAAACCTGTTGTACACCCGCCACGTAGGATACCAGTGGCACTTCGTGACAAGGTCAAACAAGAACGCTTCTGTATGGGAAAAAATAGCATCATTGTCAAGGTAACTAAACTCACTGACTGGGTAAACTCCATGCTTGTTGTGCAGGGTATGCACTTGGGATTTTTCTGGACTGGCCAATCGGGCCACTCACAGCAACACTTGGCTCGCCCGTACAACTTTTGAATGGCCCGTGGCCGAATTTTGTTAAAAAAAGGAACTTACTTAAATTGTACTTTAAAAACATGTTATCATAGCATACAAACATTAATAACAACAACAACACAAAAGAAGGAAACAGAACTTGTTTTAGTTATATTGCAAACGGTTGTAATTAAATTATAATTAGGGCCTATTATGTTGTCACGGGACCCACACAATCAAACGTGGCATATTTTACCAAGGTTAGGTGTTGGAATGGTTATCGTTGGCATCATTCGCAGTGACGATTGGGTGTTTGGAAAAGTAGACTCGGTATATTCCGTAAGAAACGAAAACGTTGAAACACAGTGTAACTTCGGAAAACCTTTGGCTCTTAAACAAAATCTTTCTGCATATCATAGCGGAATGTGATGAGTTGTTCCGATTGAACCTACGAATACATATAGGTGGCCAAGGTTTTTCGAATACATAATCAAAACCCGCTGAGGGATTCCGAATAGTTTTAGACTGTTCGATAGTCTGGGGAAGTGGTCGCTATTATGTCCTATATCGGTTTGGTTGCACAGATACTAATAAGAAACCAGTTGAAAACAATAAATAAAAAATAACTTTCTGATCTCTTACAAAAGTTAGTTATTTGCATTTTGATATATAATACAATATGTGGAAGTTTTTCGGTCACCAAGCGGGCGACACGTGGTAAGGTTTTGACTTGCCCGATGCTATTTTGACTCGCCATGGACGATCGGGCGACCGTAAAGTGTACACCCTGCCATGTTCTGAATTCTGCCATAAAACAACCATTATATCCTGTGCCAACACTAGAGGATGTAACTAGCCAGTTCACAGGTGCTAAACATTTCTCAAAGTTAGATCCACGGAGTGGATATTGGCAAATCAAACTGTCAGACTCAACGTCACGATTAACAACCTTCAAAACACCTTTCGGGCGTTATCGATACCTTCATATGCCTTTCGGTATAAATGCTGCCCAAGATGGATGTGTTCCAGCATCTATGAAAACTTGCCACGAGTCACTGGTCTCAGCGATAATGTCCTGGTCGCTGGTACATCAAGAGAAGAGCACCTCCAGACAATGCGTGCAACTTTCCAACGCGTTCGTGAACATGAACAGCGATACAACCTTTACGAGTGTTGTTTCGACATGACTGAAGTCAGCTACTTTGGCCATGTAATATTGGCTGATGGAGTCAAACCAGACCCTAAGAAAATAGTAGCCGTTGAAAAAATGGCAAGCCCTGTTAAGAAACTGGAGCTACAGACCATACTAGGTATGGCAAACTACCTTGCAAAATTCTCACCAAACCTAAGTGACGTTACTCCACCGATGTGCTCTGTACTCAAAAAGGACTCCGAGTTTGTGTGGGGCATAAAACAGGAAATGTCATTCATAAAAATTAAGGACATAATCAGTAGGTAGAAATCTGTGACCCCCAAAAAGAGCTCACTCTCCAGGTGGATGCCTTCGAGAAGGCCACAAGAGCTACACTTTTGCAAGAGGGCTGACCAATAGAGTACATGTCGAGGGCTCTAGACGAGTCAAAGCAGAATTGGGCAACTATCGAGTGTGAGATGCTTGCCATTGTACAAGCAGGTCAAATGTTCGTGAGCACATTTCCCCCAAAACTCATCACAGCTTTTTCACTTTCACTTTCTGGGCCGAGTTTAGCCAGACCAAGCAAGAAAAATGTCTGCTAGACTGGTTTACGCACTTCACGGTAAACCAAATTGCAAAGTCAGGAACCAATCAAATAGTTTGCGAAGTTAGTGAAATGTTCGCTGACTGAACATGGGGATGCTATTCTCAAACCAACAGGAAATCACGTGATCATCCTTTTCTCGCATTTTCATCTCGTTTTTGGCCATCGATCGTAATTTTGTTTCTTCATGCAAAACAAAACTTTATTTAAAGTATTCATAAGATAAACTGCAGAGAAATATGCATTAGAATTTAGTTACCCATCCGGCATGGATAACATAACTAAAATTCACACGAATAAACAGGTTACCGATGAAAAACAATGAAACTATTTCATTTATTAATTTTAAATACAATGTAATAATAATAATAATATTTTTAAAAAAACCTTAGATAATGTCGAATAATATTAAATAATATGATTTGCTAGTTGAATAAATTATTGTTATCGGCCAAAGCATTGCGACTCGTGCATTTGGAACTCCTCGGTATGCCAAATATTTATGGGATATGGGACCTCCGACCTGGTTTACCTCTTTCAAAACTTTGACAGTTTAATTGCATTCTAAACTATAGATTTGGGCACTGAATTTAATGTCATGCACATTTTCATAATAATATATATTTTTAATTACAATAAAAAACTGCATAGCAATTCTTTGCTACACAAAAATGCATTGGACTAGTAAACCACGATATTTGTGTTGCATTTTGTGATGCGATACCGCTTATTTTGCGCCCTGATGTATACTGCCGAGTCCCAAATTGTGTTTAAGTAAAGCTGTTTTATTTTGCATTGAATCATCGAAAAACACTTGAATCGAATACTAGCCTCCTGTTTTTTGCACAAATATTCAGCCCCATCAAATGAAAATCAGTGTAATTAACAATATTTCACTCGAACCAGTAATTTATGAAATTTCAAGAACCAACAATACACTTCAATGTTGCCAATTACATACATATACATTTAGATACAATAAAGAAATTGTGACTGATCCACTATACATGTATGTCGTGTTATTTTTGTCTTTCACACTTCTCAATATGTTTTAGCAATTTCACTCACTTGACAACTGACCATGCAGCTAGTCACTGTTACATCATTGCCTTTGGACCAAAACAATTAAAGCTCTCCTTGGTTATACTAGCACTAACTACTTAAAACGTTCTTTTGTCATATGTAATGCAGATAACCTCTTAATATATTTTACTGCATACAAATTCAAAACAAATAAATACCCTTTGGTTTTAAATGGTTAATTAACATTATACAATGTCACAGCCACTTCTGAAGGTTGCCGAATACTTGGTTCAAACTAGCTGATCGATTGAATAAGCTGTGTTGCCCCGAGGTGTTCGACTCAGTGAGATTATACTGTATGTAATTATTTACCAGTACTTTCTTGTGTTTATATATGATTATATTATACTTTACAGGTCAAGCAAGTATCTCTATTGATTGCATTAAAGGCGGATATTCTGGACAAAGTACAAAGTTAACCTGTAGAATAACAGGTACTATAGTCATTGGAATCACTTGGTTGCGACCAAATGGTGGATCACCACAGGAGGTGGTGGTATGTAACACAGCAAACACGATATGTGAACCGTCTGGAGGTGTAACTGGTTACAGTGCTGTTATTGACTCACGGACACAGGTTACTCTCACCATAGAGTCTTTCAACATGGCAGTAGATGCTGGAGAGTGGATTTGTCGTGATGGACCAAGAGGTGTTCCTGCTACATGTACCAAGACTACATTAAGTAAGTTCAATATTTTAGTAATCCTGCAATCTCTGTTTGTGTTGGCAGATTATATCCAATGATCAATTAAAGCAGAGTAATAAACTAGCAGTTATTATTTTTCATGTAACCTCAAGCCTGATTGGACTTGGTTAATTATACTTCACATTCAGGTCTCTGAGAAATAAACGTTTACATAACACATTTATAGGTTACACACAAATAAATTCTGTTGACCCATTTGCTTTTTGCTTAATCTGTCCATGTAATTAATGCCCTAAATTTACTGGGCACAAGAAAAATAGGTTACACAACATTTGGTTTTGTGGTGAACATAATGAAACTTGCATTAAAAACAGAAGACAATTTATACAATTTATTCACTGGGATGGTACAAAATGGCTGCGCCCATTATATATAATAGCCATCACATTTAACTGTTTTATTAATTACTATAAGATTATACTTGATATTAAGCACTAATGTGCATTATATTGTGACAATCCTGGATTAGAGGGTGTCCTTGTAATTGGCCATAATTACTAACTATGAAGGCAAAAGATCACCAACAAGATTGAAAGTCAACAATATTTATTTAACAATAACCTGAAAAAACATACGCAGTTGAACTGTATGTTCACTGATTCATTTAGTAATAAAATTCACATGAATAATTAAATAAATATGACTAGGTTACTTTCAGGCTATGAAATATACCACAATTCTTAAATACCTTAAAAGACTGAGTCTTATTTACCTGGGACAGGTAAGTCGCACTGTAATAAATCTGAGTCAAGTTTGTGTTTAAAGTCTGCCACTCGTGTATCTGTGGAGATAAAACGTTTATAGCAACATTTGACATATGACATGGTAACCAGAATGTATGGGATAATGATTGTGGCACACACCAATTTGCTAACAATGATATCAGTGTTTAAAAGTAACCTGGAGTGTATAATCTAGGTACGGCATCCGCAGGGATTTATCCAGGATTTTTCACCAGAATTGGATTGGGAAAATTAGCGTGATTTTAGTCACTTGGAATTTTGTTTAATACATTGATCTTAGTTATATAAATAATAAAACAAAATTTACCCGTTTTTATTGTTCTGATTTTCAATTATACATGTATGTATAATGAAGACAATTTAACTGTTCTTAAATTTCTTTGATTCATTTCCCATTATACTAAGTCTTATTCACATAGAATGACATACAAATATCAATGTTCACATGCAGATGTGGCAGCCACACATACCAATTTAAAAAAAAATATTTTTTAATCCCACTTCCCCCTTTCCTTTTACTCCTTTGAATTCCATCTCATTTCTTCCCGATCTGTCAACTCCTCCTATCTTTCAACTTCTTTCGCTTTCCACCTCCCAGTCCTTGTCTCTCCAACCACGACAGGTGCTTGTCTCTTGTGGCTATCTGTGCCACACACCTGTCATTCCCCATCAGCTTTTTGCTGTGGGCTTAGTCTGACCACTTCGGAGAGTGTTCAGTAGTTACTCCTTGCATTGTTAAGAGGCACTTGTAAGTACCTACTTTGCTCCCAGCTGATTAAAGGCCGTGGTATGTGCGTTCCTGTCTTTGGGAAAGTGCATATAAAAGATCCTTGCTGCATTTTGAAAAATGTAGCAGGTTTCCACTGATGACTGTGTCAGAATTACCAAATGTTTAACATTCAAGGTACAGGTAGCAATACGTGGGACACCATCCCAGAGCTTTGAATGCAGCCATTTTCTATATAATGCATGGTTTCTTACTTTTTGTGTTAAATGTAGATACAAAATTATTTTGTTGTATATGTAACACATCGTCATAACATTTGGTACCCACTCCATAATGATATGAATAATGCAATGTAAAGATTATAAATTATGTTGCTAAAATAAAATAAAGACTATAATTGCTTCTTATCTTTTTTTAGATGGGACATAGCCCAATGGTAAAGCACTTGCCTGATCCGTGGTCGGACTAGGATAGATTCCCATCAGTGGGCTCATTGGGCTATTTCTCATTCAAGTCTATGCTCCACGACTGGCATATCAAAGGCTGTGGGATGGTCTATCTTTTTCTAGAAATTTGATTGGCTAGATCTGAAATTAAGTATAATGATTCTTAGGGGCAATGTTCACAAACTAATAGAGATATATTTCGGAAATTGTGATCTTCAAAAAAAATTAAAATCAAAGAGACTGACACCTTCGGCTCGGGGTAAAAGAACACACAGAGGGTACATAAAAAGCCATATACTCCTCGTGATGTTTCTACAACTTATATTAGACATGGATGTTTTGGGTTTTTTTTAAATATGTGAATTAACCAATTATTATCAAGATCCAAACACTATGATAAAATCCAAACACTATGATTCTCTGGAGAAGTCTTCACAAGCTAATAGAGATATATTTAGGAAATTGTGATGTTTATTATACGCCCAGCTATGATGGGTCGTATTATGGTATGGCATTGTCCGTCTGTCTATGTCTGTCCGTCCGTCTATGTCTGTCCATCCGTTTCTTCATACATCCGTCCGTATGTCTGTGTGTTAACTTTTTCTTGTCCGGACCATCAAACCTCACATGTAAGAACAACTTGGGATGGCAGTGTGTCACATAGTATTACCAGGTCACTGTGACCTACTTTTCACGGTCTACTGCACATAACAGTAAATCCTTGTCCAGATCATTACTTGCATACAGATGCATACAGGAACATCAAATCACATGTCGGAACAAACGTCATCCATCCCATTGCAAACATTTCACATAATTAAAATTGAATCATACCTGTAACATGTTCATTAATATCTAAGGTATTCTATCAAACTCCTGATGGGCATATCATGTACCTCACTGGTACTCTTGTTTTTATTAACTTTTAAAAATTTAAGTTAAAATTTAACATTCAGATTTTTTCAAGTCTATCTTCTCCTAGAGTTTTAAATTTAAGACTTAAATAAAAATTTAACATTCACAATTTGAAAGTCTATTTGTTTGTAGAGTGTTGATGGGATAGTTCTGAAATTTGGTACCATGACATAACAAATAGTGCTATACTTTGTAAAAATGTTGGCTGTAGTACCCAGATTGATCATGTACTATATTACTGAGTAATTAGGATTTTATATTACTTCAAGCTGAATCGGATCAACTGTACAAAGACATTCTGACAAACTCTATTCCCAAATAATAGAAATCAGTATGTAAACACTGAGCCAAGTTGAATTGCTGTACAGTGGCAGTCTTTAAAAAAAAATTTTTTGTCTCATACAGTTTGAATTGGATAATTCTTAAACTTCAAAGAGGGATATTCGAAGGTGGTCTTTACAAATTAGTGAATCATCATTTACGATAGTGATGAAATTGAAAATTAAGTATCGGAGCTCTGTAGGCTGATATGCCGATTGTTTTTAAGTAGCCTAATTATTGTTACCTAGGGGCACATCAAAACGAGTAACTATTTTGTCAGTCTGTTCAGCTATTCTATAATAGTTATTGGAATTCGATAAACAAATGTATTTTATACTGTAGTTGATTTACATGTATTTGTTGAATGATTAGGTTATTTTTTAAAATGATGACAAACAAGAGAATACCAGTTATGACTTACCACATTATTAACATACATGGCTGTCCCTAAATTTATGTGTTCTTTGTGGCTAAAAGTTACGTAAAAGTCGTCTGGTCATATTTAATTTATCATAATATTTGTTAAAGACAATTGCTACACAGAATTAGTAATTGCTAATCAATTTTCTTATTGATTATAGTGACTGTCGGTAATCAATATTTTAAAAACAAACTGTTCCCTGGGCATTTGGTACCCACTCCCTAATGATATGGATAATGCAATGAAAAGAATAATAAAATAGAGACTATAAGTGCTTATCTTTCTCGAGTGGGACATGGCCCAGTGGTAAAGTGTTCACCTGATGTGTGATCAGACTAGGATCAATCCCAGTTGGTGGGCCCATGGGTTATTTCTTGTTGCACCCCATGCACCATAACTGGTATGTATGTATATCAAAGGCCATAATATGTGCTAACCTGGCTGTTGGATGGTCCATATAAAAGATCCTTTGTTACTAATGAGAAAATGTAGCAGGTTTCCTCTCTAAGACTATGTGTCAGAATTACTAGTGTCCTCTAGTAGTGTCATTCAAACTTTAACTTAAAAATTCATATCTTTTTTCAGGTGGTCCAGACTCTGTTACACTCAATCCTTCACCACCTGCATCTGTAGCAGAAGGATTCAGTCTGAATGTGATGTGTGCTGCTACTGGTTGTAAACCATTATGTTCCTATGCCTGGACTCTGGGAAATCAGCAGATCTCATCAACCTCTCAGTTAAAACTGACAAACATCAACAGGAGTCAGACAGGAAATGTGTACACATGTACAGCGACCAACTCACTTATACCAAAATCTAAAACTAAACAGTTCACACTAATAGTGTACTGTGAGTACTGTATTAATTGTATTTTATTTTCACTTGATGAAATATATGAGCAATTAATTTAATTTTAATAGTAAAAGAACATTGATTGTACTCATGTAGTTGTCTGAACATGGTTAATTAGGAGCTGTCTTAGTTGAGTTACCACCTGTTTTAATATAAGTGGTCATTTTAATATATTCTTCTAAACTCAACAATTTCATACAAACTGACATGCACTGAGTAGTTAAATTTTGCATTTCTTGCCTGTTTAAACTGAACAGTTCACTCTATTGTTTCAGTGTATAATATTCTGATTAACAGTTTGTTCCAGTTATTCATATGTAGGTTTGACTTACCCACCCACACAACAATCGTGAACTAATACACATGTAACTAGTTGACAATGTTGTTATTATACCCATATCGTAATTAGGGTTTAAGCTAGACACAAAAATGTATAGCAATTTGGTGAATTGATGACATAAACAAATGACAGGTTTTTAAAATATTAATTCGCCAAATTAAACTTTAAGTCACATTTGTCAATTTGGTGAATGACAGCTTAAACCCTGCTTAATGATAGTACATGTATTTCTAGGTAATAGAGCATTATCTTATGGTTGAAACGTCACATTTCTCTCCTACATGCAATCACATGTACACATGTACATATCCAATATGTTTCTGATCATTCATCATTCTGAACATGTCAGTTATCAAGGTGTTTTTAATCAGAAGGGACACGATGTAGCTCAGAGGTAGAGTGCATGGCTGAGGTGCAGTGGTTTGCAGGATCAAATAGCCCTCTTTGGACTCTGGGTTGGGGTGGTCTGTGTTCCCATCCTAACCAGTGCCCCATGACTGGTACACCAAAGACTACATGTTTGTTATGTACTGTCCTGTCTGTGGGAAAGTACATATAAAAGATCCCTTGCTGCTCTATCAATAGGAGTAGCCCATGTGGCAGCAGCAGTGGGTATCCTACCTTGGTACTGAGGTGTCAATAAACAAATATTCCTTTATTCAAAAGATATCTTCCAAGATGAAATTATAAAACATAAATCATTCATGTGAAATGTTTCATTTAATAACATCCTACAATGTGCGTACATATCTTTGTTATAAAATTAATTCTGGACAACAAATAATATACGCCAGTTAATTTGGTACATGTAAGCGAGACATTTAATTTTGGTTTAGTGTATCTACTTCATTAAATACCAATATTATAGTGTTACTAATTTTCTATTAAACTTGTGAAATGATTTAAGTGGCAAACATAAATACAGTAATTCAATTGCATTAACATCAGTACATACATATATAAGTAAACAAAACAAAAGTCACAGGTTTGGGAGAAAATCATGGTTTTATTTTGAAAGTGGAATATGCAAATGCATTCCCTGCATTCATTGAATGCACACAATGAATTTAAACACAAATTAATAACCATGTATTCATATACAAACTATACTATTATTAATACAAAACTACAACTACATACATGCATTTCTTAAACATAGGTATAAAGGGTGGGACAGTGGGAGAAAAGTAAAATTCGCTTTTAATAACTAACGTCTGCGCTCTATGAAAATTCAAATTAAAGTGGCTCTGCTTGAAAACCCGCAGAGGTTTTCAAACCAAACTTCCATGCAATTGGTTGGGGCATCCCAAACAATCCACTAATTGGCGAGACCCAGCATCTGATCTCATGGGGGAATCCCCAATTATTTCCACTCTCTTGCGTCAGTGCAAAATATGATACAGCGTCAATAATTTGTATCTTTGCCATAATAATTACGAGCAGACATGACTTCATTAAAAAAAATTCCCCTTTACATTTTAAAAGTTTCCCCAATGCAAACATTCCCTCTCAGCAATGCATATGTAACAGGGTGCTCGGTACAGAAAATGATAACAACCGGTTATGTAGCTTTGCACAGTTTATTGTAGATCAAGGAGACGAAACCCATCTCAAACCCATGAGGTTTAAGATGTTCTGTTCAAACATATCCACCGTCACTTGTAGACTACTGTAAACCTTTACATAAATTCTTATGTCAAGATGCAGGACACCAAAATATCAGGAGCCCAAAAGAAACCACCATCCAGTATAACAAAATAAATGCAGAATGGCTACCTTCTAACATCAGCTGATCATGTCATGGTCAGCAGCCCAATCAAAACTAAAGACACTGTCTTCACAGACAGCACATGAAAATAGTCCTTATAAGAAACAAAGAGATGTCACAGGTATTCACTGACCACACAGGTAAAACATGCAATTTGAAATTGACCACACAAGCCAAGTACAGAAAGAAATATACTGAAGAAAAGAAGTTATGGGACATGAAATACAAAACTAAGTTTACTATGTTATAATTACAGAAAGTACATGTCTGCCACACATTTCCCCCCAGAGTGAAAGATGTCCCTATCATAACATTGTACCTTTTGCTGCCACTCTGGTAAAGTTACTTGAGACATAATAAAATCTCCCGAGGACATCCAAGATGGCTTTTTAGATATCCATGTCGTACGTCTGGGTGGTACTGGTGGTGTTCTTGATAACACACGAGGAGGAGCCGTAGGTGGTGCACTGGCTTGTACTGTTGAAATGTCAATTCCAACAACCTTCACTCCAGTCTCTTCATCTTGCACACCAGAGAGATCCATCGATGCTTCATCATCACTAATCCCATCTGACTGTTCTGATATTTCTTCAAGCCCACCATCACCCTCTTCACTAACCTCATCTGTACTCAACATGGGGTCGTCACCACCAAATACAGATACCTCTGTTTCCTCCATGGATTCGCCAACAGCATCGTTTGGAATGCTATCATCCACAGTTAAAGGTGAAGGCTGCTTGTCAATATACATGAAGATATCTTCCTCCTCCTCCTCAGTTGATTCATCCTCATCAGAATCTCTGACAGAAACTGATGAAGGGATCATCACCGTTCATTTTCTCGGTTTCACTAATGGAACCGATGGGACTACTGGTACTGTTTCTGGAACAGCTCCAATAGGAAGAAGGACATTTTGATGCAAGTACGTTTCTTCCCATTTATCCGAAAGCTTGTGTTTACCTTCAAACGCCAATCTCTTAACCAGTACTCTATCATCTGTCTGTAATGTAGCTCCTCTAACTTTCTGGTCATACACCTTCTTTTGTCTTTCTTTCGCCGCGTGCGCTGAAGTAGAGGCCAGTTCATAAGATTTCTTCAATCTATCGTGAAGAGATTCAACATAAGATGTTAAATTATGTCTTGGAGTGCTACCTGAAAGACCAAATGCTACATCAATCGGCAGACGTGGTTCTCTGCCAAACATTAAAAAGAAAGGTGTTTGTTGTGTATAATCATGACGAGTGCTATTGTAAGCGTGGACTAATGGTGCAACATGAGATTTCCAATCCTTCTGGTCAGCATCAAGTGTTCCAAGCATATCCAAAAGTGTGCTATTAAATCTCTCTGTCATACCATTCCCCATGGGATGGTAGGGAGTAGTCCTGGATTTCTGTATTCCTGCTATCTCACAAAGATCCTTCATCAGCTTACTTTCAAAATTCGCTCCTTGGTCACTATGGATCCTCTTTGGAAAACCATAGTGTACCACAAAATTATGAAAGAAAACATCAGCTGTTGTCCTGGCAGTTTGGTTACGAGTTGGAAAAGCTTGTGTGTAACGTGTAAAATGGTCTGTTAGAACCAAAATGTTTTGGTATCCACCTTTGGATGTCTCTAACGTGAGAATCCATACAGACTAGTTCTAGCGGTTGACTTGTGGTGATGTTAACCAAGGGAGCTCTGATATTAGTTGGAACTTTCCGCCTGACACAACGATCACAACCCTTTATCCACTCATCCACTGCCTTAGTCATTCCTGGCCAAAAGAATCTATCTCTTACCAAAGATAAGGTTTTATCTCTACCTAGATGTCCAGAATCATTATGTAAAACCAACTGTTCACAGAAATGTTCATCTACCTTTACATCACGATACAAGACCCCATTCTTCAATTTTAAAGTATGAAAAATCTTGAACATAGAATGGTTAGTAGGAGTTGGTTTCAAGGTATTCCATCTAGGTTTCCTCCCCTCTCTCACTATCTGTATCCAGGGACGTAATTCCTGATCCACCGACTGAGCGTGCCGTCAGTCTCTCATAGTAAAACCATCAATATGAAAACTGGAAATGTCAACCTGTGTTGAATCAAGCACATCAACTGAACAACAAAGAGTCTCAACAAAAGGTTGAACATTTTGAAGGGTACAAATAGCTTTAACACACTCATTTGTTACCTGTTTTCTAATCTCTGTCTGTATTTCAGCTTTCAACTCTGGATATCGTGATAATGCATCTGCATCAGCATTACTCTTTCCAGGTCTGTAGATGATATCAAAATTATATGCTGCTATCGTCGCAAGCCATCTATGTCCTGTTGCATCAAGTTTTGCCAATGTCAAAATGTACGTGAGAGGATTGTTATCAGTGTATACAATGAAAGTATGATCATATAAATAGTCGTGGAACTTCTCACTTACTGCCCACTTCAAAGCAAGAAATTCTAGCTTGTGCACAGCATAATTCTTTTCAGATTTATTTTATGCACGGCTAGCGTAACTGATGACTCATTTAGATCCACCTTGGACTTGATATAACACGGCACCTAGACCTTCTCCACTCCACTGGCATCTGTATGCAACTCGAAAGGCAAGCTATAATCAGCATATGCCAAAATCGGTGGCGTCGTCAAATGGTGCTTCAACTCTTTAAATGCTTGTTCCTGAGATGGTCCCCATTCCCATATCTTGGAACTACTGGTTTTCTTTCTGGTATGTTTCGACAACTTTGGTGCTGGCATGAGTTCTGTTAGTGGCTTGGCAATCTTGGAGAAATTCTTGATAAATTTTCTGTAATATCCGACAAATCCCAAAAATTTATGGACTTCTTCAGCAGTAGATGGAGTTGGCCAATTAATAACCTTCTCAATCTTTTCTGGATCTGCCTCTATGCTCTTCTCACTAACTATGTGTCCAACATACTTCACCTTATTCCTAAAGAAATCACATTTCTGTGGTGCCAACTTCATCTTACATTGTCGAATGCAAGCAAACACTTGTTCTAACCTTTCTAGATGTTGTTCATATGATGGTGAGAATATGATCAAATCATCCAGATAGATCAAACAAATATTTAGATGAAGATCACCCAAACACTGTTCCATTAATCTCTGGAAAGTTGCAGGAGCATTCGTTAAACCAAAAGGTAAACGGTTAAACTCATAGAAACCTAATGGACCCACTGTAAATGCAGTTCTTTCTTTGTGATCTTCTTTAACTTCCACCTGATGATAGCCAGTTTTTAAATCTAAAACTAAAAAATAAGAAGAACCAGACAATAAATCTAGAATCTCATCTATGCGGGGCAAAGCATAAGAATCTTTCTTGGTCTTCTGATTTAACTGGCGGAAATCAACACACATACGTAGTTTTCCATTTCTCTTTCTGCATAAAACAATGTTTGATGACCATGGGCTGTGTGATTTTCTAATCGACGATGGTGTTGTTTGAATGGGATCTCATCAATCAATTTAATCTTATGTCTCACTAAATCAACAAGACCAATATCCTCATCATTCTTTGAGAAAATATCCCGATACTTGTTGACGAGTTCAACACCTTTTTCCAACTGTTCTGAATCCAAATCAGTAGAGGACAAATCAATACTGCTAAGTATGGAATCTGCTCCCTCTGCAGTTTCTACTAAAGATGCATCTTCTACTGTTAGGGGTTGAATCTTGCAAATAACAGCACTAGGGGACACAACAGTTCTAGTAGTGATATTTGATAAACAAACTTGTATATCCCCAGTATCCCGATACTTGTATGAAATCAACCCAGGGACAATGTCAATATCATCTGGTATTGCTGCATCTTTGGTTTGCTGTAACATGGCACAACTAGCAGGATAATCTACCTCCTTATCCAAATAAGCTTTAACAAACAACTTTCTGAATTAGCTGGAATAATAATATTCTCTCGCTCTGCACTCTTCACCACAGTTAGTCGCCATTTCTGTCTTGACAAATATCTATCTCTCAATACCATGACTCGAAATGCTAAGTTACCATGGTACATGCATATCGACATTCTGCAAAAATCTTTCACCATGCTTTTTCTTGCAATCCTGTAAAAAAATATGAAGTATATTAGTACCTAAGATAAAGGAATCTTGTCAGCATTACCGACTGTGCGGAACTACTAACATCAAACAGTGTTTTGAGTCTTACTCCAGAAACACCTTTCACAGAAAATATCAACACCCAACCATAACCTAAATAAGGCAAAAAGACAACCCATCAGCACATTCAATATATCCAGAATATGTGCTAATGGTTGAATAGAAACTTCTGGAAAATGCTTCTTGCAAAATGACTCACTAAACAGTTGATACTGTAGACCCTGTATCCAATTAAAGCATGACAAACAAACACCTTCAAACAACAATTTTCTACTTCATTAGATGAACCCAAACAAACCACTTGGGACATCATCAATTGTATCATGAGATCTTTGGTTACAAACACCTACGGACGACCTCTTCCCATAGGCCGATTCAAGTTTAAACCATGCCGTCTATGATCTAAACGAATTCGACATCCAACAGCAATGTGTCCAAGCTGACCACATCGATAACAAGTTGGTACGTAATCTTCACTTTCCCGACTGTTACCTCTACCTTGTCCTCTTGGAGTATAATCTTGGTTAGGCATAGTTCGACCAGCAGATGCAGGGGATGTCCTGGAGTTTGGCATGAAAGGTTGACGATTATCCCTAAACGATGTTTGATGCTGTGCAGCTAAACAAGACTCTTCCTGCTTGCTCTTCAGATCTGATACTTCGGAAGAAAGTGATCTGATCATATCTTTGATCTGTTGCAATTCAGATGTCTCTGTACTTACTGATGCTTGTTTTACAGGATGTGGTGTTTTTGATCTTTGCTTTCCAGATTGTTGCATTTGATCATTTTCAATGACCCTCAAGGCAACTCTCAATTCATCAAAATCTCCAATGCTATCATACTTGTGACCAGAAATATCATAAATTTTAAAGTATTTGTTTCTTTGAGTAAATGAGAATCATAAATGGTTCATATATACAATATTTGAACAAATAAAAATTATTTGTCAAACTTCGCCTTTGTACATTGCAATATTCCATTCAATCAAATGCCATTACATGTGACAGCAAACGGGAATATCAGTATGGCAGAGCAGGGATGGGGGATGAGAAGCTCTAACCCCTCCAATAATTCTGAATCAAAAATACTATTGGTAGTAAATCTTAAAGCAGAGATGAATTTTACTTGTAGAATGCAGGAAATTGCATTTCAAGACATCTAGTTTTCAACATTTTTACAGGGTAGCATACTTCCACATGCTCCTAGAAACTTTACTTTGTGCCCTTGATCTGAGTGAGTCCCCCCAATGCCTACTTGCTTCCGCCGTGCCTGAATGTATCCTTAATAGATGGTGAAGACTCTGTTTGACTGTTACCATATAGCACTGTACAACATGCATAGCTGTGTGCATTAACGATGATTTACTTATCCACAGATTGGTACGATATCCAGTGTCAAGCTGAAAGTTTAATTTCATTTCAACTTATTGTTGTGCTTATTTCAAATTAAGGTTCAAGCACGCTGTCCTGGGCATACACGTCAGGTATCTGAGCTGTCTATCCAGGACAGTGGGTTAATTGTTGTTAGTGGTTAGTTAGAGAGAAGAGGCTGTAGTGGTAAGTGTAAGGACATCCAAAATGATGTCATTCGAGTTTGACGTCATTTCCATTCAAAAATACACCGCGCCACATATTCTTACGTCATTTGAATATCTAGCAATGGCGGACTGGAATTAAAGTTGCGTGTACAGTTTACAAAAACATGTTATATTAAGCTTGAGCTTATACGATAAAGAGATTATTACCCTCGTGTATTTCAGTATCGTCAATATCATATATTAGGAATAAAAATAATGTATTATGCTCGCTAGAGGCTCGCATAATACAATTTTTATTCCTAATATATAATATTAACGATACCAAAAAACACTCTGGTAATAACCTCTATATATTACTTGATGAAAGATGAGAAATTATAATAATAGGGAAATTTTGTTTTCAAAAAGTTGATTAAACTGCTGGTTAATATTTTAGAGTTGTGAATACATGATAGTATTATTTCATTCATGCTGAGCCCATTGGACTATTTCGCATTTCGCACCACGACTGGTATATCAAAGCAGGGGTTCTATAATTTTAAAACAATTCACTTGCCATTGGCCAGTGGATTTGAAAATTCACTGGCCATGGTGAAAAATTCACTTGCCCAATTTTAACTGTTGATAAAACAAAAAAACAGTAAATTAAAATTATTAACTTTTTAATGTACATTTTTCATACTGAGATGATGTTTAATCAATTTGTCAATTTACACAACAGATAGGCTCATTGGGCATACTTTATGGTTTGTTTAGAAAAATATGCAAATAATTTTCATCAGTTTAGAATAAAGTTACCTATTAAAATTTTAAAAGAATTATTTCCACTAAAACCACCTAAGTTATAAAAAAATAATCTATGTTACATATTACAACAATTAACAGCATTGTTTATTTACTTACTCCTCCCCCCCCCACCCCCCAAACCCCCCCCCCCCCCAAAAAACAACAACAACCCCAACAACAAAAAAAACACAAAACAAAACAAAAAAGAAACATGCATGTATTACAGTTTAAGGATTACCCCCCACCCCACACCAAATTAGTAATTTTTCAATGTAGGTACTTTGTTAAATCTATCTATTTCATGATATTGTGTTCTTAAACTTTTTTATTTTTTTATTTTATTTTTCTTGTAATTTATGTGATATTTTATCAATTAAATTAATAATTTACACTTTTAAAGTTTTGCAAAAATAAATGACAATATGCATCCTTTAAAACTAATAAAAGACTAGTTACCATTTTGCATATTACACTTGCACTGTACTACTACCGGTATTAGTATTAGAGTAACAAACCTTTGTATTCAAGTGTAAAAAAACAAAATGGCGGCAAAACGATGAACTTTGTTTTTCCAATGTTTACACTTTATAACTTGAATAAAAAGTTAAAGTTTGTATTGTTTAATGACCACTAGAGCACATTGATTTAACTTGAATAAAGTTACATCGGTATGTATATTGATGTTGTGGATGCATGCATGGGTCAAAGATTACTGATGGCCAACTATTTGTCAGTGAAATATTGCATGTGACAGCCAATCGAGAGAAGTGACTTGTAGATGTTTCTTTTGTTTTTGTATGAGCGTAGCCATCAGAATTGCACAAAGTAACTTTTAGTGGCATTGGGCCACCATATTCTATAACCCCTGCTGTGGTATATATGTTATATACTGTCTTTCAGTAATATAAAGAAGTATTCATGGTTGATGTCTTTAGTACAAAATAGGCATTTGTTTTGTTGAAATATATGCCTAATTAGGACATAAATACACATATTTGAAACAGATCAACTTAATTACGAGTTTAATATAAGAAATGATCATTCTTCCACCTTAATCTGAATAAATGTTCCATAAAATGAATGACACATTGTGATGAATATACTAGTAATATATTTTTATTGCAAACAAAAAAAAGACTACATATTTTCTGCCAAACATATTACTCCAAACTATTTTCTACGCTTCCGTAACATGTTCTCTGCAATGCAAGTGACAAACAGTGGCTGATTGCATAGCTGCTGTCACATGATAACGTATCTGTATTAAACTAAAATTGAAACAATTGTAAAAATTATTTTAACTAAACGATCTACAAATGTATCTATAAGTGGTATAATTAATTCTTTAAATGATATCCGTATTTCACCTGACTTTGATGACAATTTTAAGATGATCTGACTCTGAACTTTGTGCTATGATAGGGTATGATAGCACAAAGTTCAGAGTCAGATCATCAACTGATCAAATTGAATAAGTCAGGGGTTTTTTGCACCCTAACCATTGTCGAACTAAAATTAATTTTCATTGAGTAATCACAGTAAACTCCAAGTGACAAACAAAATTACAAGGGCAATGGTATGTATACTATCGACCGATATATGCAGGCTTATTATTATTGTCCAAAGTGAATTAAAAAAAAGGTTTTGCACCATATACCGGTATGGTTAAAATGTATATCCTAGCAAAAGTGAACTTTATAAAAGAATACGTTACCCACATCAACCAGACAAACTTATAACGATAACTGATTTGATTAATTTAACCTATTACAGATGTTTTTCTTTTATGTGTAACTATGGAATAGTATAAAACACAAATGATATAGAATGGCCATTTCATTATTATGTAACAAGAAATAGAAATTTACCACATTGATGCAATAATTACACTTGGTTTTAATTAGATACAAAATATATCTGACCAAATTTGTTTCAAACACAAGATCTTAATCTCCAAATAGCAAAGTATGACACTTGAGATTATAATAGTTCAGTAAATGGGTATTGCGAGCTGCAACATATATTTAATTGGGCAAAAACATTAAAAAAAAATCTGCATCTTCATCTGGATGGCCACAAATACAAGAAGGGGTATCTGTCACATGTCGTACAAATTTGTGGCCATTCAAATCACTGGTACCCAAACGGCTATGTAGAATCTGTTGCCATCCATCACCTTCATAAAAATAAGATGGAATAGCAGGTTCGTGTTTGATCTTTGTATTTAAACAATTTTAATGAAGAAGAATTTCTAATATCAGGCAACAGATTATTCCATAATTTTACAGCAGAAGGAAAGAAGGAGTTCGAAAAAATTTTGTTTGACAAAAATATGTTTGTAGATTCTCCGCATTACACATATAGTATTCATTACGTTCTGCAGCAGAGCGAGGTAGTTGTAAGGTTAAAAAAAGTTGGTAACATGTTATTTGAAAGTTTATACATCATACAGAGTTTGTGTCGCTTCCTCCTTTCTAGTAAAGGTATGAAACCAGTTTCTCTATATAACAATTGGTGAGATGTTCCTCTAACAGCATCACAAATTGTACTGTACGAAGAGCATCTAATTGGAGATTTTCAAGGGTGTTTGCCTGATTATAGTACAGTTGTCCCAAATTATATCTGCATAGTCAAATATGGGAAGAATAAACGATCTGTATATTTTTTCTAATGCCTTTCTAGATAATCTGAATTTGAATGAACGAAGGATGTATCATATTTGGCGACCATTATGCAATTTCTGTGAATTTTATGTATGTATGGCCAATGCAAAGTGTATGCCTATATATATATTGAATGCTTACCATGGGTGTTATGGATAAATAAGTGAAATGGCAGTGCATAATAGATACAATGGACAAATCCATAATGCATTTTGTAACGTATATGTTTAACACAAAAAATACAGATGCTATATATACTCTTAACTACATTTTATTATTAAATTAAGGTTTTAACTTGATGTATCATATATTCTGTAAATGAATTATGGTCCAACCTGCACACATTGTGATCTACATCCAGTTATTCTATTCTGGTATACCGTAATGTGGATCTACGCTTACACGGGGCTCGCGCTGTTGGTAGCCAAATTAGCCATTGGCTAATTTTTACCAAAAAATGGCTAATAAAATTTGCAAGTGGCTAAAATTTTGACTAAGCCATTTTCTATCTTCTGATGTGAACAAACGGTTACATAATCTATCTGACACCTCAAATATAATAATAATACCAAATATTCAGTTAGTGTAATAGCGATCTCGTGACCGGTAACAAGAAATTGTTTTAATAATCATGATGCATGGTTATTAATTTTAACGCCATGCATTCAACATGTATGAAAGCAATGTCTGGAAGATCTGTAACTTGTTATTTTAACTTTGTAAAGTCTTTGAACCAAAGTAATAAAAACAGACCAACAATGCGTGTCAATTTGAATACATCATACATTGCCAGTTCTTCAGAAAATCTTTAAAAATAATTATCAAAGTTTTTGGAAGAAAATAAGGCTACATTGCTGGTGTAAGAAAGATACTGCAGAACCAATATCAACATAAACGACGGATCATTCATGCAAAAGCTGTAATCATTTGTTAGAAAATCCAAACAATCATGTTTTGGTTAATATTATCATTAATGTTTTGAAAAAC
>NC_054710.1:43759519-43777019 GCF_016097555.1 Gigantopelta aegis
TGTGTGTTTGTGCGTGAGTGTGCGCGTGTGTGCGTGAGTGTTTGCGTGTGTGTGTGGTGTGTTGTGTGTGAGTGTGCGTGTGCGTAAGGTTTGCAATGTTATACGTACACTCTAGCTTCAGACTGCATCCCATCTGTCAAACAAAACCCCCAAAAACCGAGAGAGATAAAAGATATAAAACAATAAACACCAAAATAGTTTTTCATGACAAAATTAAATCAATACGTAGACTGCCAATACGTAGACTTCCAATACATAGACTTCTATAAGTAGACTGCCAATACGTAGACTTCCCATACATAGACTTCCTATAAGTAGACTGCCAATACGTAGACTCCCAATACGCAGACTGCCTATACGCAGACTGCCAATACGCAGACTGCCTTTAAGTAGACTGCCAATAACGCAGACTGCCTATAAGTAGACTGCCTATAAGTAGACTTCCTATAAATAGACTTTCTAAAATGGGCCTAAAATGTTCACAAAATATTAATAGACAAAATCACCTATTGTCCGAACCAAATTGTTAACAACTACAACAAATTACTCTCCTACCTTTAATTGCCGTTAGATTTCCTCCAAAGTTTGTCCAGACACAAACTCGCAAAAGAACACACTACAAATAAACACATTCCACACATGAGACTGCAACGATGTCGCCGATATCGTCTTTGCTGAGATTGCATAGGGAAAAATACATGCAATTTTCTGCCGTCTGCCATGTTGCTTGTTTATGGAATACTCTTGAAGAGGGGTGAAAACCTCCAAAGTATGTGACACAATTAATATGAAATCAATGGTCTCTAGTGGTATCATTAAAATAATAATAATAATAATAATAATAATAAATAATAATAAATAAATAATATGACGTTATCACGTTTGCTTTTATATCATAACATGTTATGACGTTGTTAGATTAAGTCCTATCCTTTCACCCCTCTTGAAGAATATTCCATAAAAAGTCAAAATGGCAGCTGACACAAAATTACATGCTTTTTGCCCTATGCGCTCTCAGCGAAGTCGATATAGGTGACATAGTTATCATCTGGTATGCGGAATCTGTGTCATTGTAATGGTTTTTTCAAGATTTCTGTCTGGACAAACTTTGGAGGAAATCTAACGGCAATTAAAGGTAGGAGAGTAATTTTTCATAGTTGTTAACAATTTGGTTCGGACAATAATGGGATTAAAACAGAATACTTTTAGACATTACAAACTAAATTAATATCTGTCTTTCTTTTGTTGCGGAGTATAAAATGTGACTTAATGGAAAATATATCAAAACACATCTTAGTGACAAAATAAGACAAAATACCAAACGATATAAAGAAAAGCAATACATGTGTTACAGGTTTATACCATACTTGTTAAATGCATGTGTGAGAACAGAATAACGCAACTTGTAATATATAGAGGATTTGTCACGAGTGGTTTATAATATGTAAAATATCAACCGTGTCTATGTTAATCGGTATTTTTCGAGGCTCTGCTAGACGAGATTGATATTTTACATATTAAAAAACACGAGTAGCGAATTGTATTTATCCTATAACAGAATAGCGCTACTTGTAATGTAATAATATACATCATATAAATTAAGTTTTGCATTAACCATAGTTTAACACCCAATAGCCGATGTATTTTTCGTGCTGGGGTGTCGTTAAACATTCATTCATTCATTCATTCATATAAATTAAACTATTATCAATTGAAAAATAAATGTCTTAATTGTATTTACATATTTGGTTTTCCTTAATAGTGTTACCTGATTTTGAAGATGAACACACATAACCTCGTCGCCACAAAATAAAGACTGTAACTGTCACTGCAATGGCGGCAAAAGCAATCCCAATTACAATCCCTACTGCAATCCCATCTCCAGTTACTTTGTTTGATGAGGCTGGTACAAGAGATTCACCTTTAAATAAAATAAACTGCAGTTATCACACAGGCAGTCACCACGAGCGTTCGGGTCCTAGTCTGCTGTTATAGGTGTATGCATAGTACCAGTCGATGGAACACCGATGTGTACAACACTATATAGCCGTTGTTCATGTATAGAGAGAGAGAGAGTCGGAAATGAAGATCGATCAGACACACACACCCACTCGCTAAAAACGACAAATATAAAACATAAAAACATACATTTACACCACAAAACTTATATCAGTCGATTCCTAGAACGATAAGCTTTCTACCATCAAAGATGAGTTTAGGCTCCGCTCACCGACCTTTATAATAGTGTATTGTTATTACCTGCAATTAAAGTCAAAGCTTCCTGTTCTTGGGTAAATCCTTTGTATCCATATCTGTTATAAGCCAAAACTTTCACCAGATAACTCGTCCCAAGTTGAAGATTTGATATGACAGCTGTGCGGTTTGTGTGGAGACCTTTTTCTAGAATCACTTCATTGAGATTTGTCCACTCTGATGTTGAGTCTGTTCGGTATTGTACAATAAACGTCTGCTCTGATCCTCCATTAAATCCCTCCAGCCAAGACACTGAGACTGAGTGTGGACCATTGCTCCATGCTGTGACATTCCTGGGAATATTCGGAGGACCTTTATGAAACAAATATGTTTATTGACATATTCGCGTTCCCAAGCATTCACAATATAAAGAAATTTTACGTTAAGAAAAACACTATTTGTAAACATTAAATTAAAATTTAAAATGCATATATAATACAACCTAAAGAGAATGCTGATTCATGAACAAATGTTTGTACAGCTAAACCATATTGGTTCCTATGAAAGTGTTATGTCCCACTATAAAATAGGACTAACTCATCGATATACGTCAATCAAACGAGTTCAATGATATGAATAATAATCGTTTATGGGTAATAAATAGGATATTACACTTGCTACCTCGTGAAATAATTTCCATTATCACTTGTATGAGCTCGTGACAACTGGAAATTATTTCTGTTGGGACATGAACATGATACGAAAAGGAAGCTTGTTTAAAATCCATTAAATACAAAAGAAAAACAAACTAATACAGGCAAACCATAATGAAATCCTTCCTGCTTACACTTACAATGTTGACTTCAGGTGGTTCCTTGTAATTAACTTTATATAATAACACAAAATAATTGGAAATAAAGACGAACTCGGACTTGTAATAAGATCTAATTTCAATAACAACCATCGCTAGTGTGCTACAGCTACTTAGTCTGCAGCTAGCACGTAAAACTGCTATTAACTTCTAAAGCAATGGGCGATGTCAGATCTATTATGACCATGAGAGAGTGAGAGTAAGATCCAATTTCAATAATTCTCCATGACATTAATCTGACAATGGTCTACAGCTACAGTATACAACTAGCATATCCATCTACACATACCTGCTACATCAATTGGCAGGTTCTTTACAAGATCTGTGTTTTTAACTCCATTAGACACCACAACCTGATATATACCAATATCTCCATGCTGAACATTTCTCAGTGTGAGTTTTCCAACAGCAGATACGTCAGTTGTAGAACTACCAGACCCAATGTTATTTCTGTTTTCATCAGTCAGTTTGTACCAGGTGAATGTTGGTGTTGGATTGGCAATCACTGATATCTTCAGAGTGACATCACCACCTATTTTTGTTGTAAACTCTTTTAGGAATGGAACTCGATGGTCTAATCTTGGTGAACCTGAAATGTAATGAGTGCTTAAACTATTATAACTTTCCTCAATAGAAATAAAAGTTACCTACATTTCTAAAACAAGAATATTGTGTTTAGTCACTGAAATCGGGACCTGGACTCTGTTAGTAAATTTACATGTGACTGGACAAACCTACTTAGAAGAAGCACCTTACAGCATTGTTCTTTCGAGATACGTTTTGATCACTTTAACGGTTTTGTTATTCTCATATCTTCTTCAGTGTTAGTGCTTTGTCAACGTTAACTATATATCATTACATTTATTCTGTTAATCTCTATCCATCTTCATATAAGTCATTCACAGTATATACCTGTGATCCAGAAGTTGAAATTTTTATCAATAGATTTCACTCGAGTAACTTAATGTGTGAGGCATTACATTATTTACAACCACACATTAAAGGCGCTCAATCACGGATTTAGTGGGCCTTATTTCTCTAAATATGGATTATAAATGGAAATTACATTCATTTGGAATACCAAACCTAGTTATTGTATGACGCAAAACATTTTAATTGAACTACAATCGAGGGAATTCCATGACACCCCATCATTTTTAAAATTTGGAAGTCTTCTTGTGAAAAGTCATAAAAATATGGCAAAACAGACTCGTAGTGAGGAGGCTGTATATACAACAGCCGTATAATATATTTTAGAATTTTATATAAACGACCACCGAGACTTGGCAATTGAGGGCCGGCTATATAATAAAATAATTTTTAAAAATAAATTATTTCATGACGAAAATAACTTCGAATACGCTGAAAAATAAAAATAAATAAACAGTCGGAACATGAACTCACCATTTATTATTATTATTATTATTATTATTATTATTATTATTATCAGGCGCGTGTGCATGGAATTTAGCAGGGGATAGAGTCTAGACGGTTACAAAGCTATAGTGCTTGGTTCGAAAACGGATAACATGTTTTCCAACGTCACAAATGTGGCATACGACCAGCCAGTCGTTTTTCATTAAACGTTTGCAAATTATTTTGACTGATTTGCAAAGTGGTCATTCGGTTTAATGTTTAGCGTAAAAAAAACTATAAAAAACCCACAAAACAACAACAAACAAACAAACAAAACAACAAAACAAAACAGTATAGGGGCCTATACTGTCGCATGTTTTGCCGTCCAAAGGTTGGCTTGATTATTACTTAACCCATTTGAATCCAGTTCTACGTGCAGGGACACGTTCAGCCTGCCGTTTGTGCGTGTGTGCATGCACGTTAATCGTGCGTTTTTATAGATCCCCCTTCTCCCCGATAAAACACCGCCCCATCCACCCCAAAAAGGTAGTAGTAGACTAATAATAATAATAATAGTTAATAATAATAATACACTATTACATGTATTATAATTTTGGTAAAATCACGTCGCGGTGGGGTGAGTGGGGGCGGTTGTTACAGAAACATTACATACATTTAGAGGGGGACCCGGGAGTGGTCTCAGCGTTACTGGTATAAAAATATGTATTGTGAATTTTATTGCCTCTTGCAATTTTGCGCTTTTGAAATATGACTAAATACAGCCAAATAACCTTTCAGTCATATTTGTTTGCGGTAAAATTAACTTTAATTTTTTTTTTATGTAAGGAGCCTAAAAATTATTAAGTTCAAGCCCTGTTGTTAGTTTCAGGGGCGGGACGTAGCCCAGTGCGCGGTCGGTGTGGGATCGATCCCCGTCGGTGGGCCCATTGGGCTATTTCTCGTTCCAGCCAGTGCACCACGACTAGTATATCAAAGGTCGTGGTATGTACTATCCTGTCTGTGGGATGGTGCATATAAAAGATCCCTTGCTGCTAATCGGAAAGAGTAGCCCATGAAGTGGCGACAGCGGGTTTCCTCTCTCAATATCTGTGTGGTCCTGAACCATATGTCTGATGCCATATAACCGTAAATAAAATGTGTTGAGTGCGTCATTAAATAAAACATGTCTTTTTTTGTTGTTGTTAGTTTGTGTACTGTCCGAAGTTAGTTTCTCTGTCATTTTTATTGATTTTTATTATTTTTTGTTTTTTGTTTTTTTGTTAGTACTGTAGGGGCAATATTACGCTATTCATAGATTCATATACCCCCCCCCGCCCCCCCCCCCCCCCCCCCCCCCCCCCCCCCCCCCCCCCCCCCCCCCCCCCCCCCCCCCCCCCCCCCCAATCTCCCCTGTTCAGAAAACGCACTCTTCGTACAGATGGTTCGGTAATATGGATCAATCAAGTACTTATTTATCGCCTATATACATTTTTGCTCTGAATATAGCCATCCCTCGTTAGCGGAGGCTATTAGGCGGGTCAAGTTATGCACAAATACACCCACACCCCCAAAAAATTATAACAAAAGGTTTCCCAGTGTTTTTTTTTATCTTTGGGATGCATTCAATGTCAGGAAAAAAAGTCTACCAAAATCTGACTACCGGAAAGGGGTTAAAACTGGATAACATCCAAGATGGCCGCTAATGACTCTAAAATGAAGGAAAATGGCATAGGTTTCTTATGATTCGGTGTAGAACAGTTGTTTTATGTCTACCCAAAGGTTTTAAGTGTCATGGAATTCATTGGTACATATACCTGATACCTGGGTCATAAGCAATGTGCAAGTTACATATAGTATGGCTGTAGGTGGCCATTGTCATTCTTGGTTATACAGTAGTTATTCTGACCTTCTTTGAATGTAATTTTCTTGAATATTGATATCATCGAATACCGCTTCGCTACCCATGCTCTTCGAAACATCAAATTTCAAGAAATTCATGGACTCCAACATTGTGATATGCAAGCCGATATCTTATGGGAACTTTCATTCCATTTCAAGCAACCAGTTACTAATTGGCAGGGCATGATGCATATCCTTCATCAAGGGCATACACATCCTGGCCAATCCTCCATACAATTTTTGCCAATGACTGATATGTATATTGGGGACAAAACTTGCATTCTGTCCACTTTGGAGTTCCTCAGCAACCTGGCCATCACACATCATGTCCCTCCAGTAATAACATTTAATCAACCCCTGTATTGGAAAGCTGCCGAGATCATCAGTGCTTCGCCACAGAATAGCAACTTGAAGAAGATAGTTCTTAGGCTGGGTACTTTCCACACGTTTATGAATTTGCTTGGAGCAATAGGCACACTGTTGGAGGGCACAGGGCTCAAAAACATTCTGGAAGAAGTGTACGGTGAAAATGCTGTCGTGCATATGATGACCGGTAAATCTGAGAAAATGTATTCCTTCTTGTTGAAAGGTGACACCACTCTTGAAAATCTTGTAAAATCCACTACAGTTGTTAAAATCAGTGAACACTTGACAAGAAAAAACCCCTGAACTTAATGCACGTTCCAAAACAAGCCAGTTATGGCTAGGTTATCAGCGGATGCTTGATACTGCACGAGCGTTGATCAAATCAGATCGCACTGGGTCTTGGGATAATCACTTGCATGTGGTATTTTATGCCTTGCCAATATTCGCTGCAGCAGGACATTACAACTACCTAAATTCTGCTTATCTCTACATTCACAAAATTAGTGAACTGAAGAGCAAACACACTGCTGTATATAGGAAATTTCAAGATGGCTTCCATGTCATTCGTCGAACAAATCAGTTTTGGGCAGGCCTCAGTTGCGACCTAGTCCTTGAGCAAACGCTTATGAGATCAGTAAAAAGCACAGGTGGCTTGATGCAGTAAGATGACGGAAGAACAGCGAGCATTGTGGACAATGTCAGCCCCCATAATGTCCGCGTTCAACATTGCCATGCAGGAGTTCAGTGAGCTCGCATACACCACAAGCGAACAGCACAAGGATTTCACTGGTGCCAGGATTGAAAAAGATGCATCAGACCTTTTGAAGATAAGTGCAAAGTTTAACTTCATGCTCACCTTTCTCCTCGGACCCTGCGTTGAGAAATATCGTCAATGGTATAGTTGCAAAAGACGATGTCAACATGCATGAATATGAGTCAGTAGGAAAAGACATCATTGTCAGAATGATTGGGCAGCCTGTGTTCTCCTTTTCTTTCAAGAGGAAAGATAAAGCCAAGATCCTGGGAAATTCATCTGCTGTCAGTGTTGCTCCTGACAGAACCATTGATTCCAGTTTGCTGTTCCAGCGATTCCTTGTAGTATCCTGGACTGGAGGTCTATCTCTGGAGATGATGAGATATGAGCCGAGTCCATACCCGCCATTCCTTCTTGAGGACAATAAAATCTTGCAAAAAGGTTCATAAAACCTCAACTCGCCCAAACCATCATTGCGCACTGTAATAAGACACCATCATGTGAAGCGACATCAGACGTCATCCTGCAGACTGAAAAGTATGTGCTTGATGGAGGCTCCTTACTGCACAAGCTGAAGTGGACGAGGGGAGATACCTACGGTAAAATAGCCAACGCATATGCTGACTTCACGAGTAAGCACTATGGGTCTGCAACTGTTGTGTTTGATGGGTATATATCAGGTCCGTCCATTAAGGATACCACACACCAAAGACGGGGACAAACCACCATTTATCCGATTATGAACTTCACAAGCAGCATCTGATCAGTTTAATAAGTGACTAACTGGAGAAAGTGGGTTGTATGGTTATTCAGGCAGAAGGAGATGCTGATGTGGACATTGCTAAAACTGCAGTTAACATTGCATGTGTGCATTCCACCACACTGATTGGTGAGGACACTGACTTGTTGATTCTCCATTACTGTACGGCAGATGGACAACCACTCTATTTTAGATCGGACAAAGTCGAGAGGCGTTTCAAAAGTGTACAACATCAATTGGATAAAGTATCGTCTTGGCAGTGAGATGTGCACACACATGTTATTCCTACATCTATTCACAGGATGTGATTCTACGTCTCGTGTGTATGGCGTTGGAAACAAACCAGCCTTTGAAAAACTTGCGAAAGGTGATCCAGTCAACCAGTCTTGTGCAAATGCATTCACTTTACGTGGTAAGAACCACTCTGACATAGAGCACCTTGGCAGCCAAGCGACGTCTTGTTACATTTGGTGGGGAGAGCACATGTTCTCTGGCAGCCTTGCGTTATGGCATATTCACGAAGAAAGTCGCCTCTGCTAAATCATTCGTTACGCCTCCAACTGAATCTGCCACCAAATTCCATTGTCTCAGGGTATACTATCAGACCATGACTTGGATGGGGATGGAGAGTGACATTGATCCTTTGGATTGGGGTTGGAGACTAGAAGACAATCAACTAGTACCCATAATGTCTGATATGAATGCTGCACCGGACACCGTACTGAAAATGGTACATTGCAATTGTACAACTGGTTGCAGTTGCAGTTGCAGAAAACATGGACTTCCGTGCACCTCTGTGTGTGGATCATGCCAACTTACGTATTGTGACAATCAGCTCGTTCAGGACAGTGATGAGGATTAAATTAAGACGATGAAATAGCGACAGTTTAAGCTTTCAGACCTGTGTTCAGCTCTTCAGCTATGGGCACCATCTCAAAATAGGAGAAACTTAACATTCTTGCCTGGTCAATGAATCCTAAATCTAAACTATTAATTTTAACATCAGTCGCATCTGCTGTTCAATTACAATACACCTGAAGGGCATTTAATGGCACATCTATACTGTTCTGCACATTCAAATGATTTAAAGGATATTTGTAAAATGTGTTAACTTACCAGTACATTTAGTGTGTATCAGATTTTTCATCATTAAATCCGTTCTTGTAAATTCACTTTTTGAAACATGTAAATAAATTCATCATTAATGGAGTTGTTGTGAATATATAACGCCACCATATTTGGTGGCCATCTTGGATTCATCGTACTCGTGTTTTAAAAAATAATAAATGAGGACATTGCATTCCTTGATCCCTAATATTTTTCATAAAAAGCAAATGTAATTGCCTTATGTCAAATGATAGTGCACTGCGCACTTATTTGTATTGACGCCCTTCACTCTTGATTATTGACCACCATCTTGGATTTTTGGTGTTCACTGGCCAGGTCAAAATTGTATTGTCACCATTGAGTTGCTCAACACTTAAAACCATGGACTAAACAAGAATTATGGTTCAATCCCAAAATTTTAAGCAATTTGCAGCGGTTTTACTTATTTTCACGGCCGACAGCAGCCATCTTGGAGCTGACCCAGTTTTATCCCACTTCTAGGGGTCAGATTTTGGTAGACTTTTTTTCTGTCATTCACTACATCCATTAGGGCAGAAAACCGTTGACAGACCTTTTGTTAGAATTTTGGGGGAGTCGGATGGTATATTGACCCGTCTATATATACACGGCCGTCGTATATATAGTCACATCGTATATAAACACCGTCTAGTTCAGAGTATTCTTTTAAAATGTAACAATTCCTATCTCAAGTCAGCTGTTATGGTATATTTTGCATAAAATATATTTGACAAGGTTGAAAATGAAGTTGTTTGTGATTATGATGTTTAGAGTTTTTTGCGTACGACTAACGATGACTTTACCTACAGATGCAAAGGCCTAACCAGTCGAGATTGTCAACGTTTAACATGCTTCTGTTATTAAAATAAATTAATGTATAAGCTTATTATCATTCAGTACATGTTTTTATTAATTTTTAATAACTTATTTTCATTGTTATTGTTATTTTATTTACCCTACGTCGCAGAGGACAGTGAAGTGTTCTCGTTACACGAGCTTGGTAAATCGTTTTGACACTGAGGTTATTTGGGGGATGCCCGTCACGTGATTCAAAATAATAGGTCTCACCTCTGCTCTCCAAATAGCCGTTAATTTTCTCCGAATTATGGACCGTTGACATAATTCAATTAGTTTTACAAAATATCAGCAATAAGTGAGTTATGGTAATGATGTAGATGGTTAAATAAAGTACTTTTAGCAACAAATCAAATGTATATATTTTCAGATAATATTTTGTTAGGTCATTAATTAGGTCAACCATTCGTGACAGAGTGCCTTTAACACGGTATAGCATAAATACATTCTGATTAATTACCATCATATGTGCATATTAAACATTAATAGCATTACCATACGATGCATCCATCCAACCAGATGTCAGAGTGGGATTCATTGAGAAAATGCTGCTGGTACATACCCATACACATACTGTTCCAATCCCATCATTTCATCAAGTATATATAATGGCAGGAGTTGTACGGTCGTACCTACTGTGCTGACTCGGGTGACATTTGACAGTTCAGGGCCCTATTTTACAAAGTCATCTTAGCGCTAAAATCGCTTCGTAAAATGGGGCCCATGACCTTAACTGCTCGTCCGCCGGGACTTCCACACACATGGAATTAACCGTATTTTCAGAAGATGTGCTGTCAAACACTCTGTTCGAAAGTAGTCTGTGAGATACATCACAAATGTTAATTTTTGCCAACGAAAATAAAATATATATCTAAAGCTTTGTTTGTCAAATATTATTAATGATTTACATTAACAGGTTGTTTATTTTGCTGTGCACCTCATTATTAAATGTTTAATCATTTTCTGTATCGGACACGTGTAACATATCTGACAACAAGTTGCACTCTTTCAATGTCAGCTGACTTGATGTTGTTTCCCGCTTCACACGTGTAGGGATTGCCCCATCCCCCCCCCCCTCCCCAGTTCTTGAGAAAATCCTCAAATTTGAGGAGAAAAAAATATTCAGGCAGAATGAGCTGGTCTGAACATTTTCCACCATTTATTTCCATCATTCTACCCATAATATTAGATGTAATCCATGTAAAAATGTGTGGCGATTTGTTTGCAACCCTATATAGCTGTTTAGCACTAATGTTATTATGAATAAATGTTGTTATCCAGATTCAGTCACTTTTGTTTAATTCGAATTCGGGCAAAAATCAGCCTGCCCCCATACGTCTATGTATCTAAAGCTTTGTTTATCAAATAGTATCAATGAATTACATTTACAGGTTGTTTATTTAACTACCCACCTCATTATCAAATGCTAATCATTATTTATATCTGACATACATAACTCACATCTGACAACAAGCTGCACACTTTTACTGACAGCTGACTTGATGTTGTTTCCCGCTTCACACGTGTAGTGTCCTGTATCCAGACATCTAGCCTCATTCCACGTGTACTCAGCCTGTTTAGAGTGTGTCACTTCACGCAAAGTCTGTGAGTTGTTCAGAAGTTTGATGTGAGATCCTGGATTACTGTCAACATCACATCTCAGAGACACAAGAGTCAGCTCATCAACTGTAACACTTGTAGACCGTAAGTTCAAAGTCAGAGACGTGATTGAAGATTGGTCTGCAAGTACATATATTAAATACTTAGAAATCATTCCGTATAAAAATAGAGTTGCTTAAGAGTTTGAAACCAAAATAGATAAACACTCTTTGAATATTAAAACATAAAAAACGAGTAGATTCTGAGTTAAATTTGATGCAGACTTATTGACTTAACTTAACATGAATATGCAATGAAGTAGGGCTATATATAAATTATTTATTAAATGTCAGCTGGAGAGTACTATTTAAATATATTTCAATGAAAGGAATACTTATGTCATAAAAGTAACAAGAATATCAATGTCAAAATAAAGAAGCACTAAGTACTGAATAGTGAAGAGATCAAACAAGAAGAGGGTTAGTAACTGAAAACATTAAACTAGTTGAGATTCTCATACTATTTACACATCCTCATCCTAAAATAAGTAAAATAAATTAAATAGTTCCATTTTATCGTGTACATAAAAATAACTGAATATTCCTGAAAATATGTTGAAAAGTTGACCTATTTATTTTTTCAACTTATTTTCATAAATATTTCAACATGGTTTTTTGACGGGTTGAGATAAAATGTCATGCATATACTCGTTTTACCTACTTAGGAATAGAAAACGGAATAATAATACATCGAAAACATTAGGGTAGGGCTTTTTACCAAGTACGGACAGGTTCCCTGAAACACGCACTTTATTTTAGCCCTTCCAAAACAGTCAGTGTATAAAATAAATTTATTACGATCATTATTTCTTTGTGCATAGAAGCAATACATTGTTTTATGCACAATGCTATATTATGGATTGTCAGCTATTTATAACATCATGCTGCATTAATTGCAATATACAGGCATAACACGTTAGTGTAATCTGGAGTATGTAGGTGAACAGTTTAAAAGTCGTATCACTTTCCTAGATGCATCCTGCACGTCCAGACAGTACACTGTATTACATGGCACTGGTGTGGAAGTGAACCGGCCTCGGTAGCGTCGTGGCAGGCCATCGGTCTACAGGCTGGTAGGTACTGGGTTCGGATCCCAGTCGAGACATGGCATTTTTAATCCAGATACCGACTCCAAACCCTGAGTGAGTGCTCCGCAAGGCTCAATGGTTAGGTGTAAACCACTTGCACCGACCAGTGATCCATAACTGGTTCAACAAAGGCCATGGTTTGTGCTATCCTGCCTGTGGCGCAAATAAAAGATCCCTTGCTGATAATCGGAAGAGTAGCCCATGTAGTGGCGACAGCGGGTTTACTCTCAAAATCTGTGTGGTCTTTAACCATATGTCTGACGCCATATAACCGTAAAATAAAAATGTGTTGAGTGCGTCGTTAAATAAAACATTTCTTTCTTCCTTTTTTTTGGTGTGGAAATGAAAACGTCATCGAGGCTATAAAACAATCTGACACATAACTTCTCTCTACTTCACCCCAAATATATCATTAGAAGACAGTCCATGAAAAGTTTGTTATCATTTATGTTTTAATCATAATGACATAAAATAATTAGTTTTATTTACACTGCACATCCAGAGTAATGGTCTTGTCTAATGATTTCTGTATGTTTCTGTTCCTAGCAGTACACGTGTAGTCACCAGCTGCTGATATCTGTATGTTATTTAATGACAACACAGAACTGGTTGGTTTTATCTCAGAGTTAAACTTCCACGTGAAAGAACAGGATGGAGAACAGTTAGTCACTTCACATGACACAGATACATGGTCACCTTCCTTCAATGTCAGTGAAGAACTTGAGTTCACCTGGACACTGTCTGGACCATCTACAAATGAGACCAAAAATATAACAAAAACCGCCAACACCCCAACCTTGATATTGTTGTTTGTTTGTTCTTGGTTTGGGGTTTTGTTGTTGGTGGTGTATTTTGTCTTTGTAGTTGTTCTCTCTCTCTCTCTCTCTCTCTCTCTCTCTCTCTCTCTCTCTCTCTCTCTCTCTCTCTCTCTCTCTCTCTCTCTCTCTCTCTCTCTCTCTCTCTCTCTCTAAGAACCTTCTATTTCCATTATGGCTACAATTACATTGAAACGACTTTACACAGCATTCTGAGTATTGCTATGACTTTCTATTGTATTCACGATCGCAGATAATTTTCAAAAAACAGAGCTGTGGCGTAGGCAAGTGCCAAAAATTGGGGGCGCGCGCATACACACACACACACATCGATAGATAGATAGATATAAACCATCGCTGCTGCTACTGGATCAAGAACACTTATGTGCACATGCCCGTCTTGCCCCCCCCCCCCCCCCAGCTTCCTACGTCAGTTGGGTGGGTTTTTTTAAAGAGAAGCCTTAATGCAAACTCTTTCAAAAATGTGACATCATTATGTATGTTTGCCAAATATTGTGGTGACGTCATATTTAGTACCGACGAAGTCATAGGTTTGCACGTGGCAAATCGTCCAATAATATTGTACATTACACCAATGCATGATAATTTAAGGGATAAATTAGTGCCCGCTGGTGTAATACTATTGTTTATATCATCATCATGAATATTATTACTATGTTTATGTTTATTATTATGCAGTTTATTATTTCAGGAAATGTAACATTAACTGAATACTCACAGTACACTATCAGTGTGAACTGTTTACTGTTAGATTTTTGAGTAGCCGTGTTAGTCACTTTACATGTGTAAACATTCCCGTTCTGACTCCTGTTGATGTTACTCAGTTTTAACTGAGAGCTGGCTGTGATTAGCTGAGTCCCCAGTTTCCAGGAGAAGGAACACGGTGGATCACAGTCAGCTTCACAATTCACAGTCAAACTTCCTCCTTCCGCTGCATAGCCAGGAGATTGTGGTCGGATTGTAACAGAATCTGGGCCATCTGATGAAGTAAACGACATACCTTTGAATTAATTTTACCACAGCAATGTAACAATGATGCGATTGCAATAATTAGTATCGACTATTATCAGTTTAATAAAGTAGAATGGCAAATACCCTTGATAACTCAAATATTATGGACTATGAAGTAAACAGATCAGTCAATCCATTATTTGGCGTCTTTAAAGTTAGGTATTAGGAATGATTTGTCTTAGCTAATAACTTTTTTTGTAATGTACTCCGTCCCCCCCCCCCCACCACACACCTCCTATCTCTCTCTCTCTCTCTCTCTCTCTCTCTCTCTCTCTCTCTCTCTCTCTCTCTCTCTCTCTCTCTCTCTCTCTCTCTCTCTCTCTCTCTCTCTTTAATTTGATATCAAGTTTCGACTTTGCCCTCGTTTCATATTTACGAGAATAGTCCTCGTCAATAATGACGTAATGCGCTAAATTAAATAGTATCAGACGTGCAGTTAGTATACACATGCGTACGCCCAAACCGGAACAGGAGGGCAGACAAACGGGTTTATCTGAACGTAAACAACGGCAAATAGATTATATTAATGGTGAATGCGTCAATGTTGGGTTTTTTTGTGAATATCAGCATGATGAAAATACACGTAAAATGTAAATAAAACGACTAAAATGCCAGACATAGAATGAAGAAAAAAGTCTCCGGAAAATATATTGGAGTAAGAAGGGGAAAAAATGTTCTTGAGCATGTTGTAAAAACACTGAACTAAAAAAACCCACACAAAATAACTATTTTCTGGCGATTAAATTAAAAAGTTGAAAAATATTTATACTATGCATGTGTGGGGTTTCTTTTTTTATTGTAACTATGCTTACAAATACATGATGGGTCAAGTGTTTATACTCCGAACTTTATACGTATCCAGTCATACTAAAACCTCCATCGTATCTTCCATGATTATGGAGAAACAAGTGTTTGTGTGCTAATGAAAAATATGTGGTAAAATTAGAAGAAGTTATAAAATAGGCAAAAACACATGTTTTGCCCCCGATTCCGAGCGATCTAAAGAGGTTCAGCTACAAAGATATACTACTCGTAGTATAAATTCCCCTTCCAGGTGACACCTCATCCCCGTCTATGCCCTGACTATGGCGATCAACGTGATGTTTTCCCGCCTTTCCAACTTTCCGAATCAGTTGCCAAATATAGAGCACAGTAATGCTGGCGTGTCGTCACTACCGGTCTAATACAGACAAGTGCTATGGGAGTATCATTTGTGAAAAGATAAAGTCCAAAACTAAGTTCTACACATTTCAGTTTTACCCTTAGTCTCTATGTATTGAGAGAATGAACTTACATAGTACAGTCTTTCTACATGTAGAAGATGGACCTTCTGTTCCATCACGACAAGTCCAATCTACAGCATCCACTGATGGGTTGAAAGAGTCTATAGTCAGAGTATTCTGTGTAGGGCCGTCACCAACAGCACTGTAGCCTGTCACACCTCCAGATGGAAAACATACAGTGTTGGCTGTGTTACATACTATCACCTCATGTACCTGCCCATTAGTTGTTCTTGACCATATGATTCCAGTTTCTATACTGCCACTTATTCTACATACTAGCTGTGTCCTTTGTCCAGGATATCCACCGGTCTTGCAATCAATCTCTGTATTGCCTGTGCCTGTAAAATATTTAAATAATAATTAACGACATACGAGGAGTGGATGGTGTGGGTGTGAGTAATCTTTGGAATGCTTTCGTCGGAGAAAGGGGCAGGACGTAGCTCAGTGGTATAGCGCTCGCCTGTTACGTGATCGATTCCCGTCGGTGGGCCCGTTGGGTTATTTCTCGTTTCAGCAAGTGCTCCACAACTGGTGTAACAATGGATGTGGTATGTACTATCCTGTTTGTGGAATGGTGCATATAAAAGATCGTTTGCTACTAATCGAAAAGAGTAGCCCATGAAGTGGCGACAGCGGGTTTCCTCTCTCACTATCTGTGTGATCCTGTGTCATTAAAGGAAGGGACAATTAAGGCATTTGGCCTGGTATGCATATTCAACGATATATAATGTACATTATTGCTTAATATCAACAAGTATAATCGTATAGTTAATTAATAAAACGGTTAAATGTGACGGCTATTATATATAACGGACGCAGCCATTTTGTACCATCCCAGTGAGTACGCCCTCTGGCGAGCTGGTGGTAACGTAATACCTAACGTGTCACGTCAGGAATTAGTCTTCGAACTGAAGAAACAAAACATACCTGATTTTTGCGGATGCATCGCAATGTTCTGTAATATTATCCATCCCAGTAAGCCAGCTTCAAGTATATATTATTTTTCAATACAAAATAAACCACCATTGTCAAAGTGTTGAAATAGCTGTATTATGTTTTGTACATAAATTAACCCACGTACTGAAATAATAATCGGAGAGTTTTCTTGGTTAATTTGTATTTTCTTTCCGTGGCCTGTACCCGTGGTTCCTGATTGGCAGGTGTATATTTAGACGGTCCCCAGACACTGTGTCTAGACATACTAAAAAGACGTGTCTCTTTTATTAAGATCACAGGGTATTGCGTGATACCGCGCGGACACCCCTCGAATCGTAATGGACATTATCAGCCGTCCTGCTTTATTACTGTAAGTAATTCTGTAAAACCCTTGATTAAGTAGACTTTCCCATCTGAAATGACAAAGCTGACCAATTACGTAGACCCAAATAAAAGAAAATTATCAGTTGGGTATCGTGAGTGGTCGTTTTTGCTCGAACGTACCCTAC
>NC_054710.1:43782019-43787297 GCF_016097555.1 Gigantopelta aegis
AAGATCTTTGCAAGGCAACGATCTTCCAAATTAAAGTAACACAATCGATCCTCACTGTAAACGTTATTTTGTTCATCTTGCGTCGTCTCCCTGGAATACACAATGTTCATGATCATCTTGTGCGAAAATATATAGCATCGCACATTATATAATCATTTATATATAGTCATAGGTCGTCACAGCGGACTGAATAATAGTTAAATATAGTTCCTTGTACTGGAATGCGTGTCCGTTATTGGGGTTGGTTGATTGTCGGGTAGATTCGTCTCACTATACTGCTATCTTCGGAGCTTGGAACTGGTGCGGAAGGTAAAGTGCTTCTCTCAGCGTGAAATTCGCCGTCCAGCTTTGTGGACACCAGATTATAATCGTTGGTATCGACCACTGCTATTCCCTTTTTACTTCTACCTTTCGTGAACCAGTAAACTAATTGTTTTCGTTTCTTAAAAATGCAACCTAGTGTTGCCAATAAGAAAATGACGACTATCAGTGCTATCATATATGGCCAAAGTGGTCTATGTAAGTCGGTAATTATTGGTTCTAGTTGCGACAACTGATTGATGAGGTCACCTATAGGGACATTTTGTAGTGCTTTAAGTTTAGGAGGTAATGTGGTGAGGTTCAGTTTTGGGAATTTATCATGTAGCGGTTTCCATAATTTAAACTGAACGGCCTTGAAGTGTTTCAAGTAATTTGCATTTTCGTCACTGATTTGGAAATCAGACGTTTTGCTGAAGTAAGGTAATAGTGTTAACAAGTCACTTGTTGCTGAACACGACTGGTTGACATTAATCACATCCAAAGGTGGGTTGAGTATCTGTGTGTCATTGGTTAGGTGTTTACCGGGGCATACAATTTTAAATCTCAAAGGTTTTGCTAACGAGACGAGCCAAAAACCATTTTTTAGATGTACCGCAATGGGTAATTTACTTATCCGAATGGTTGTCTGACAGTGTGTTTTAATATTTTGATTATCATGCCTGAAAAGCGCGATCACGCATAGATGGCTTAGATTGATTGGGTAAATAGCACTCTGAATTTCGCAAACGCTGTTTAACGGACTATTTTCGGCGCATCTTTCCAGTTCATTGTTTGTTAACAGAATATAGCGAGTGTTGTCGGAGTTGATTGCTATTGCTTGCGTTTCTAACTGATATTGTGCGGTTAATTGGGCGAGTTGGTTCGAACTGGTTGTTGATTGTTTTATTGGCATGGGCAAGTTATGTATTTGATATAATTCAAATGTGCCGTCGACATCCAGTAATGGAATGGAAATGATCACTAAAATATGTTTTTCTTCTAACACTGTCGCGCAGGTGAGGGATTTATAGAACTGCCACAATTGTGTGCTTGGATTTCCAGGTAATTTTAGATTGGCGGGTAAATGTCCTGAAATCTCTAATAACAATCTTCTTAAGTTAGACGGTGTAATAGTCGCTGGCGATAAATGCGATAGTGATAACATGTTTAACTGTAATTGTAAATGGTCCAGGTAAAATGCCATGGCATTAATTATTTCTCTAAGTTCACCTATAATTTCATCAATTTGTAAATACAATTGGATATAGAATTCTAATTCGTACATACGCAATTCGATTTCTTTTGTTACATTTCTTAAGGCGGCGTCTATTTTATGTAAATTTGTTGCTAGTGCGTTTATGTCATGTCGGTTCTCGGAAATACGGATTCTTGATACGTTTAATATAGACAAACTTTCTTTTACCACGTGGGTAATAGTTTGTTGGTTTCTTGCCAGAATTTTTACATTTCCTCTAATCGTAGAGAGGTCTTTTTTCGGAAACTGTCCCAAATAAAAAAACTCAAAGCGTCTCCCACGAATGGAAGTAGTGAACGTTGATGTCTCGAACGTAATATTTTGTACTCTGAAAAAGTGATTACTAGTTTCCGTTGGTCCGTTCCAACGCGAGTATGTTTGTTTTCAATGTGTTAAAAAGTCGGAAAATACTGGTGTGTGTTCGCTTGGTATGCAGTGTGAGGTAATTCTGATTTAGTATGGCTACTGTTTGTATGTCGTCATTAAGGCGTGTGAGATACTTGTCATACAGGGATAAGTCAATCACAAAAGTGACCAACCAATGTGATCTCGTGGTTGTCACTGGGTTAAGCTTGTTAAATACGACATTATCGCTAATACTAAAACCGGTCACGATACTAAGGTAGGCGAATCGTAGCAAGGTCGGGAATAGCGTGTTGGCTTCCATTATCTTTCTGATCTGGCTACACTTGTCCGGAGGTTTCCTTCCGCTGGAGAGTTGCTAGGTTCGGTTGCTAGTTTCCTTCTTGTTGAAAGAATCCTGGTCACGGCACCAAATCGGTTCCTGTGCCACTACCACTCGTATGGTTAGTGACACTCTGATGATTCGTATAGTGGTAGTACTCTTTTATAGTCGTCGCTGTACGAGCACGCGTTGTGAAACACTCGTACAACGGTTGATAAACTCGGAAGATCGATCAAGTTTAAGGAAGATTTTAATTGGTTATAAGTTACACATTTCACACATTTCACAAGGTATAGTTCAGTTCTTCTCTGGGTTCTCGTCACAGAGTTAACTGATAGGATGATCGTGGTTCGGGATAAAATGTTCACAGGAACTGCATCTGCCTCACGTGATTGTCGGATGTTTCAGTTTTACTTTCGTCAGAAAGTATAACGACCGGCTGGGTCAACAAAGTAGTTGATTCTTGGATTGCCGTTGGCCGGAGCTTTTCGTAGTCGAGAAAAGACTGTCGATAGAGGTTGCTGGCTCTTCTTTTAAACACTACTGGCACGAGGACGGTATGCGGGTCATGCAGCGACATTGGTCGTTTGAGGCCGGATCTGTCCGTCAACACAGTCGTACGCGGTCATCTCGCACCGTCCACAAAGTTCATATATGAATTATAGACTGACCACCGCTGGCCCATCGCTGTTCCTTTAATGTCAGGAGAATTAGTTCGGAGATTTCTGGATTGACTTCCGCTGGCCATCGTCGTTCCTTTAATGTCAGGAGAAATTAGTTAGCTATCTGTTTCGTTAATGTGAGGGTATTGTGTTACACACCTTTCTAGTGAGTATATAATATATGTCATGCAAATGGATTTACTCTCTTGAGTAAAATTACGCCAGGAGTAAATTTGCGTCTACTCCTGGGTAGGGCCTCCACGAATCCAAAATATTAGACTCTAGTACTCGAGAGTCAAACTTAACCCGGAGTCGAGTACGGACACTTACACTAGATGATGATGATGATACTAATAAAGTGAAATAGCATTATGCATCTTAATTCCAGCGCTGAAAATGGATGCCAAATTATACCATTGTAATGCGTTCCACACATTCGACTTTTGTTTTCCCTCCATTTCTTATACACCCGTGTAGGAGATCACCGTTGTGTATCAAAAGCGTATACAGCGTATGTTGGAGATCGTTTCTGAGAGGTCATGATCCAGCTTAGTGTTATTCTAAGGAGATGGAAAGTGACGTCATTGAAATACTGACGTCATTCAAATTCAAAATTAGCTGTATTATTACAATGCTTCGCCACATTAAAATGCTCCCTTTTTATCAATTTCATTTCCGAGTGGTTGGCAAATATTTTAGAGTGCTCTATTTTTAAGAAAATCGGATCTGTTAGTACAGTAGTGATTTGGTTATGACATGGTATGTATGCTTAAAGCCAAGTATCATGACCCAGTTAGGCTACATTCCGCAACAACATAATTTAGTTCATTATATTGTTTAAATTTTCATTGTTTCGTGGTATGTAATGTATACTACATTCGTGTCCGTTTGATACCATTTATCGTACAACTCGTTGTTTAAAAAAAGTATCCAATAAGCGAAAGATAAATGGTAAAGCCAAGTATCCATACGTCATGACCCAGTTCAGGGGCGGATCCAGGAATTTTAGCAGGGGGGTCTAGTCTTGAGCCTTTGAAGGCCCCCCCCCCCCCCCACACCTCGATAGAAAATTTTCATATTTGAAGATAGCTTTAGATGGATTTGAAGTATATTCCCGTTATCAAAATCCTGCTTGTTGGTCACGAGCAGGGGGGGGGGGGGGGGGGGTCCAGACCCCCTCGACATGCTCCCTTAATGCCATTTATCTTACAACTCGCTTTAGCTCGTTGAATACGTTTTTAAACAACTCGTTGTAAGATAAATGGTATCAAACGGAAACCCATGTATTATTCTCTATGTCTCATAGCCCTCAAATGTAACCGACGGCAAGCATAAAAATATAATTAAAAGAAAAGGAAGGAAGTAAGGAAAAGTTTTATTTAACGATGCACTCAACACATTTTATTTACTGTTATATGGTGTCAGACATATGGTTAAGGACCACACAGATATATAGAGAGAGGAAACCCGCTGTCACCACTTAATGGGCTACTCTTTTTCGATTAGCAGCATGGGATCTTTTATATGCACCATCCCACAGATAGGATAGTACATACCACGGCCTTTGTTACACCAGTTGTGGAGCACTGGCTATAACAAGAAATAGCCCAATGGGCCCACCGACAGGGATCGATTCTAAACCAACCGCGCACCAAGCGAGCACTTTACCACTGGGCTACATCACGCCCCTAATAATTAAAAGATGGTTCTCTTCCTTGCACGGGTACTCGTGTCCTGTGAACGGACTCGAGTCTTGCTAGACTATGCTCGTGCCCGAATACTCGTGGAGACCCTACTCCTGGGGTCTTGTAAATGTGTATTTACTCATATGTGAGTATCTTATAATATAAATTAATTGAGATTCTGAAGGTTACGTTGTAGTTTTCATCTGCTAATGAGGAAACGTGAGTTAGAGAAATAGAAGTTCAAAGATGAAATAAAACTAAAGAACTAAAAACATATAGGATGGAAACAGAAAAACTACATGGGGGGGGGGGGGGAGCGTGCAAATGACCCGTGCGTGTGCGTGTGTGGAGCGGTCTTCCATTTGCAAACCCAAAGCCATATACTTAACACTGTAAATGACTTGCTTATATTGTTCCGGTTCTTCATTAAACCATGTGATTTATTGACTGTAGCAAAGTGTTTCACATCAAACTTTAAATATTATAGGTTTCGGTGCAATTTCAGGAGCCAATCATTCAGAATGTCTCAAAGGATAGGAGTGTCACCAAACAGACAAATTGTGGATTAACATTATTCTAGAATTATACTTATTTCTGTCAATGTCGAAAGAGGGAAGAAAAACGCAGAACGTCTCAAACCTATGGCACCACATACATATCCATATCAGCCATGTTAATGTTCTTGATCTTG
>NC_054710.1:43787497-43887497 GCF_016097555.1 Gigantopelta aegis
AGGTATCCGTCCTTCAAGTGGTAAGGTTCCAAGGTGAATTGATACAGAGCATATCCACTTCTAAAATCCTCTCTAGACACGTCCAGTCCTATGGATTCTCTTCCTTCGAACAGATTGTTGTAGGCCGAGATGTACTGATTGTTTTTCACGTGCAGAGGTTGAGCCGGTAAGGATTCACCATTCACGTACAAGGCAATTGTGTCCAGCTCGTACATGGCAAAATTGAATGGATTTTTGGTGTAACTGCCATTCACTGCTTCGGCAGAGACCAGGGCCACCACAACTTTGTTGGGACATTTATTTTGAAACAGGTGATCCCAGGTGAAACTCAGTTGTCCCTTGGGTATGGAGGCCACTTTGATGTCGCTCCTCGTGAAAGGATACTTGGCTTCAGTGTCCTGCAACACCTTGGCGTGGGCCGTGATGATGGCCGTATTGGGTCGCACTTTGCAGAATCTGAGGTATACGTGTTCGATCTTGACTTTGTAATCAGATGGAAGGAAGGCCTGGTCCGGAACAGTTTGATCTGTAGATTGACGCCATTGATGAGATAACTTTTGATGTCTAAAAAGTCTTCGTACAGAGGTCCATCCATATCCACGGTGTGACTGGTTTCACATAAAGCACCTCTGTTAGCAAGTCTCGAATTGATGCCTGTGACAGGATCTGAACTTGTATATCATCAGACGTGTCTTTGTAGAAAAATTGGGATTGCAGAGACGATTCCCTGGCTGTGGACGTGCCATTCAACAACACTTTCAGGTAGCTCTTGTATGGATACAGATTGGTAGAGGTGGTGATGAGTTTTCCATTGAGTGTCAGATCCACTTGAGACCACAAACTCATATAGATTGACTCTAAAAGACCAGTGTGTGTTGTCGGGAAAGTAAGACGTACTGTCTGTACTTCGAATGGTAATGAACTTATCCATAGTGCTTATTTGTTTTGATCTTGGGATTTGGCAGCAAATAACCCAAGCTACTGCTGAGTAGTGCTGTCCACAAGTTAGAATTTCCTCGATCGAGAGATAAGTTGATGATACACGTAATCACCACCACGTATATGATGATGATTTGAGAGAAAAAAACTGTTTCCGATTTGGCCACACGTTTACCAAAAAATGTCCAGGTATCACCCGAATGACTTCTTGACAGAGGTTGTGTCTCTACAATTTCTTCCATGATAATGAAAAGTCAAACATGTGCTGAGGTCTTTTATACTGTCTGATATCGAACAACGTCTGCTTCTTGAATCCACGAATTGTACTTCTTAGGCCAGTGAAGCCATTTGACCAACACTTCTTTCTGTTTGTTACGAGTTCTCCTTTTCACAATGTCTTGGATACGGTACAGTTGATCAGGATTCTCAGTCACCTTTTGAAGTTCAGCTGCACAGAATGTCCCTTCGATGGCATCACCACCCCAGTCCTTTAATTTGTACAAGTCTTTACCTTGAGACCGGTACCTTTTGTCAATGGTAAATATTTCACCAGACCATTTCTCTTGGCATTCCCGATCAAAGGTGCCCCGAAGATGACCGACTCGTACTTTATCACCTATGTTAAATGTAAACTTCTTTTTGTGGATTGCCTTTTTAGGTTTGATCAGGTACTGAGACAGTCGGACCTCTTCTTCGTTCGTTTGGTTGACACTGGCTGGTGTTTGACCTAACATTCGATGCTTGGTGTGTTTATAGCTATAGACGACTTTCTCTAGAACATCCATGTACTTGTAAGTAAAGTTTTTTAACATGTAGCGATAGCGACGCATTTTGATGGTTTTAATGACCCGTTCGGCATAACTTGCTTTGGTTTCATTTAGAGCAAACAGCTGCGTTATGCCATATGATTTCAGCAATGCTTTGACCTTATGGTTCTTGTATTCTGACCCTGAATCGGAATGAAACAGTTTGGGCTTTCTGGACTCTAATTTCCAGAATTTTGTCAAAGCATCTACCACGTCGTTCCCCGTTTTCGACTTGAGTGGTAGCACCCACAAGTACCTGGAGAACAGGTCAATGATCACCATGAGGTATCTCACCCCGTCATTGTATTTAGCCAAACTGACCATATCCATTAGATCGGATTGCCAGTGACTGTCTAACCCTTCCACAACATAGGTATTACGTGGAATCTTTCGCCTCACTTGATGTGTCATGGTATAGGTTTCTTGACCTTTCAACCATGATTTAATACGTGTCAGAGGAATTTTAAATTTACCCTCTGCTTTAACAGCTTGATACAGTTTACTAGGACCTGCATAACTCCCAGGATGTTTTACATCGTAGTAAATAGACTCTAGGTACCTTTCCCACTGAGACATGGTTCTCAACTGACATACATGTCACAAAGTCATGCTATTTATAAATAACGGATTCAAAAGATACAACACAAAATTGTATTACTAAACAACAAAAATGTAGTACATAAAATATATGATAAAACATACAGTTATGACAAAAACATTCAAGTGTCTCACACGTGTTTGAAACATGTCTGAACACGTTATTCACATTGGGACATCTTGGAGAGAGTGTGTAATGTTCCATCACTGGGTCATCCATTCTCTGCCATCGGTAGGCACGTAGTCCACAACAATAACAGACGACGGCATCATGATCCCCTGTGTAGAAGAAACCGGCCTTGGCGAGCTCCCTCGGTTTCTGGCATAACTGTATTGGCCACCATCCAAATGTCTGCATCCGTGTGTAGACGTGGCGCATTTCGGGATGATGGCAGAACAGGTAACGTCTCGAACAGCAGTCTTCTTCATCCCAGACAGCATCTGTTTTATATTCTCGAGTGGCATCTGTTTGATCCATGGGTTCTTTGATTTCACCATCTTCATTTTCATCCATATTGTCACAGGCAGCATCCGTTTGATCCATGAAATGTTCTTCTGGTTTGGTAGCCACTCTTTTACATTTGATTGTATATCTTTCTGAACATTTGCAGACCAAGATGTTATCCTCGTCGCTACTGCTGCTGCTACTAACACTGCTCGAATATCCCGATGCCATCTTCTTCGTTCCAGATAGAGTGCAACAAGGCACAAGAATGTCAGAATCATAAAACACGTCTGTTCTCTAGCACAGTCACAAAGCAAATGAAGTGTAAACCATAAATCCATTCTTTTATACCTTCGAGTTCATCCAAAACAAAACTCGTTCACCACTGGTGAAACTCGTAAGGGTTGCAGAAGTTACACTGAAGAAATCCCATCTCGTTTTGATGGTCGTCTTGCATGGCGCAGGGCACAATCGAGTTCAGCTCTGGAAACAAAGTCACACATGACTGTGAAACAGCCTTTCAGTTTCTCCCATTGTTGTAGAGAAAGGAATATTCCTTTCCTCGATGGTTTCACGGATTTAGTTTCATCACACCACCACCACTGACGCAGGTCCACCCCAGCAAAGTTCTTGTCGACGCTGACATGGACGTTGGCACAAAGATGACGGAACAATTTGTCGTCTTTCTCCTGGTTTAATGCTGAAATCGTTTCGCCAATTTGGCTTTTACAGGTACACAGTTCGATACACTGCTTAAGACTAAGGGTAATACCTCGCTTGGTGGGGAAAGTTTTCCCCTTGTCACTGTCAAATTTCCTTATGTGAATAGCAGTGTCCCCTTTCCATAACTTGGCCACCACGTAGACATTAGTTCCAAGTTCTAGACGACATCTCGCTTCATCACTTGTGGAACAGGCCATCTCTGGATTGAACGTAGATCTGATCGTTTTCGGCGAGTGAATGACAATTAAACCGTATCTATCCTTTTTATACTCTTCGTGCCAGTCTAAATAGGTAAGGGGGCATTCTAAGTAGGTCAGGGTCGGATCAGTAGGATGTTGCACACGGCATAGTAGGCCAGTCTAAGTAGGTCAAGATCAGTCTAAGTAGGTCAGGGCCGAGTCAGTAGGACGAGGTCACATGACAAGGCCGTGACATCATCAAGGTCAAGGTCATGGAAAGTAGGTCAGGGCCGGGTCAGTAGGATGAGGTCACGTGACAAGGCCGTGACGTCAGCAAGGTCAAGGTCACGGAAAGTAGGTCATGACGCCCAACAGGCCTTGGTACTACTGACAGCACATACCATGGGCTTTGTCTATACCAGTCGTGGGACAGAAAAAATCCTAACATTTTAGTAACTCATTAAAGCATATTCAAGTAATAAAACACACTTTATAACCAATACATTTATGACCAATTTTCTAATTACGATTTGTTATAAACTTACATGTGACCTTGGGAGGGGTCAAAAGTGATGCTAAACGCATGTGTTATAGATCTTTGGAAAGGTATTCCAAAGCATAACATGATAGGAATGGTTTCGTATTGAATTTCAAAAAAAAAATTATCACACACACACACACACACACACACACACACACCACTGCTGTTGAAAAATGTTTGTTTCGTAACATCTATCTCGTCTCCAGATACGAATTTTATGTATTCCCTGTGTCATGCAGCAATGACTAAAATGGTGCGACAGATAGCACGGTTTGCACTTGCTATACTCATAGAAGTTAAATCCGCACATACTATTTGAAATGATCCTGTTGCAAGAAACCTCATAGTGACCAATAGTTGTTGCATAAGTGTAATGTTATGGCCCCTCTTTATACGTTGTAATTGATTACGAAACATAATTTCCAAGTTCTGCACACCTTCTTTGGTAACGGAATCGCTGCAGAAATTTGTCGTCACTGTATACATCAAATGGGTTAAACTGTAATGTAAAAACACGAGGTATGTTGAATATACGCCTATTTTGCAGCATTATTTCCATATCGTCAACGTGTGAGTCCGCCATATTTGTATGGATCAAGCTCTTAAACGCTCGATATTGGACGTTTAACTTGAACTTGGTTTAAAAGGATTTTGATCCAAGATTCAAATTTGAACCATCAACGAGAAATCGGGCCTAGGTCATGCACGAGCTCGTACAACAAACCGGTCTGTAAAAGTGAAAAGTAACAGAACTCTATTTGTAAAGTCGAATCGATGTAGAACGCTTCGCGAAAACTACTATAAAGCTAAAAAAATATATAACTTGTACAAAACCACAGAAAACAAACTAAGATTGATTAATGCAAGTAAATTATACAAAAAGTGTTTATCCAAAGTACAGTCTGTTAAAAGTTTTAATATTGAAAAACAAATGCGCAAACTAAGAACATCTGATCCAAAAGCTTTTTACAAAATTCTTAAACAACCTAATGAAGAAAATAATTTACCGCCATTTGATGATTTTTATATCTTTTTTCAAAACTTAAACAAAAGTGAAACTGATGAAAATGAAATACAATTAACTTTAAATGATATAGACTCAGACAGCGATAATATTTTAAATAGAAAGATAGATGAAGGAGAAATAATAAGAGCTATAAAACAGCTAAAAACTGGCAAAGCACCCGAAATCGATAATATAATTAACGAATATATCAAAACTACTATGGATATGATGCTTCCACTCTTATACAATCCTGTTTAATTTAATCCTAGACAACAGTGTCTTTCCAAATGAATGGTTAATTGGGGTTATTAAACCGATTTTTAAAAATAAAGGTAGTCGTTCATTACCAGAAAACTATAGACCAATAACGCTGCTATGTTGTATCTCTAAATTATTCACAACAATTTTAAATAACCGACTGAATATTTTTATTGAAGAAAACAGTATATTAAACGACACCCAAACTGCTTTTCGACAGGATTACTTCACAACAGATCATCTCTTTAATTTACATTGACTGATCAAAATTTTAAAGAAAAGAAAAAAGAAATTATTCTGTGCTTTTATTGATTTTCAAAAAGCTTTCGATTTAATATCTAGGACGTATTTATGGCAAAAATTTGTTGAAAATAATATAAAAGGAAAATTCTTTAAAATTATTTACCAAATGTATAAAGGAATAAAATCTTGTATTTGCACAAATAATGGAATCTCAAAACTATGTCATGTGACATTGGGGTAAATTTGTCACCTGTCCTGTACGTCAAATTTAAATGATCTAGAAAACTATCTAAAAAGCAATCACTGTAATGGAGTATCCCTAGCTACAAACGACATAAATACCTATTGTGAAATGGCAATGCACTTTGTATGCCTTTTATAGGCTGATGATACTGCGCTTATTGCAACAAATGCCTCTGATCTACAACAATCTTTAAATGTGTTTTCCCAGTACTGTAACATATGGAAACTAAAAATTAATGCAAATAAAACTAAAATAATAATTTTAAATGGCAACAGAAATGATTATAAAAAAGCTTATAACATAGGAAACCACAAACTAGAAAACGTAAATGATTACAAATACTTAGGTCTAACTTTCACTAAACTAAACAAATTTAATATAACCAAAAAACAATTAAAACAAAAGTCAACAAAAGCAATGTATTTTGTTCTATCAAAATCCAAAGACAACAACTTATCAATAGAATGTAAACTAAAATTATTTAACTCATTGGTACTTCCGATTCTTTTATATGGGTGTAAAATCTTGGGTTACAAAAATATAAACATTATTGAAGCCATCCACATAAATCTTTTGAGACATATCTTAACTGTGAAAAAAAAAGGAACCCCACTTTTCATATTATATGGGGAACTAGGAAGAAAACCTCTTAAGTTTATTATCCAACAAAGAATTATAAGTTTCTGGGCCCCGATTGTCTCTGGCAAACAAACAAAAATATCGTTCTTATTGTATCGGCTAATGTTAAACTACTCTTCTTTATATAACTATCATTATGAATGGATGAGACATGTAGAAGATATATTCAATAACTTAGGTATGACAAATATTTGGTTGTCACTTAGATTGACCTCAGTACGTTCTCTTCTTGATCATGTTAAATTAAGGCAAAATGACAACAATGGAATAGTGACAAACCCTTAATCACCAAGAGGCAAAACGCACTCCATATTTGTATAGAGAAATATTTTACTTTATTACCACAGAAATCCTGGACAACTTTATTAAAATTCAGAACATCCAATCACTATCTGCCAATCGAAACAGGACGCTGGAACAACATTCCAGTAGAATATAGAACATGTATATTTTGTAATAATGATATTGGTGACGAATTTCACTATTTATTCATGTGTACGTTTTTTGCAAACTCTCGTAAATCATTGTTAAAACCATATTACTATATTAAACCTAACATGCTTAAATTTAAACAATTAATGACAAATAATAAAATAAGTGTTCTTAAGAAATTGTGTAAATTAATAAGAGAAATTATGGACATATGCCATAAACCCTAAAGAACAACAGAAAGGTATTTTGAATAATTATGTTCGAGTGTATTATTTATTTATTTATTATTATAATTAATAACTGATTTATATTATGTATATAGTGTTCACATACGTGTCTTTAATATACTGTATCGTGGCAGGCCATCGGTCTACCGGCTGGTAGGTACTGGGTTCGGATCCCAGTCGAGGCATGGGATTTTTAATCCAGATACCGACTCCAAACCCTGAGTGAGTGCTCCGCAAGGCTCAGTGGGTAGGTGTAAACCACTTGCACCGACCAGTGATCCACAACTGGTTCAACAAAGGCCATGGTTTGTGCTATCCTGCCTGTGGGAAGCGCAAATAAAAGATCCCTTGCTGCCTGTCGTAAAAAGAGTAGCCTATGTGGCGACAGCGGGTTTCCTCTAAAACAGTGTCAGAATGACCATATGTTTTACGTCCAATAGCCTATGATAAGATAAAAAATCAATGTGCTCTAGCGGCGTCGTTAAATAAAACAAACTTTACTTTACTTTAATATACTGTATATCATACAGGTACTACTTGCATTACTTGTATATTATCACTATTTTGTCAAAATAATACGAGTATGTAATGAGAAAATTACTGTACAATATTAACTCCTGTAAACCCCATCTTATCACTGTATTATATTGTGTATTGCATGAACCTCATATGCCGTTGTGTAACGGCCTGAGTCGTAATATTTTTCAGGAAAGGCTACTTAAGAAAGACTCTAATTAGTGCTAATTAGGGATTTAATTGTTGTGAAAGTTCCATCCTTGGAACCAAATGTAAAACGTAGAGTATGCTCACCCGATTCAGAATTATTCAGAATTACCAATTTTAGAAAACTAATATTGCGGGGAAAGTGCACTTAAGAAGAGGTGAAATGCTAATTAGTGCTAATTATGGATTTAATTGTTGTGAAAGTTCCATCCTTGGAACCAAATGTCAAATGTAGAGTATGCTCATCCGATTCAGAATTACCAATTTAAGAAAAATATATTGTGGGGAAGATAAGATAATGACTTATAGCATCAATGTGAAAGGTGTTTGTTTTCTTTAGTACATGGACATGTAGTATATCAATGGATAGCTTTTGGTGAGTATTGACAGATAAATCAATATTATGTATGAATATGGTATACAGAGTCATAAAACATGTTAATAGCCATTTTTAATTAAATATAGTTTTAAAAGTCTCTATTTTTCCTTTTAAAAACCTATGCGGATTTAATTTATATTACCCGGTATACAATTTATATATGCCTAAATTATCTGTTTCTTAGGTAAATTAAGGGAATATACGGCATTTTGTATTACAGTGAGCATACTATATTACCTGCCCTCAAATATTATGTGTGCATTTCAACTAAAAGGTTTCACTCAATATTAACATCATCATCCGATTCATCACCATCAAGGACAAATGTGTGTCTTTGATGATAGAAACATGCCATTTTGATTTTAGGACATATTTTAGGAAATATTTTTGAAATAGGAACATTGGAGATTTATTCGGTGATTGTTGTGGCAGCCATTTTGAAAATGGTCACTTTGGCTGCCATGGAAGCCAGTGTAGGTGTCAGAATTGAACATACGAGTATGTATTGCTATTTACACACTTAATAACACAGATTTACATATATAAGTCCGTTACACATTTGTAGTTTACTGCCTAATGACAATTTCATGTTGTTTATTCTTTAAATAGCTGACATTAAACATTTACATAGTTTATACTAGACTAGTAGATCAAGGGCGGCATCAGAATTAATGCCACCAAACACTATTTATTGGAGAATACACCTTGGTCAATACCGATACACTTTAAAGACAAGCTATGGGGAACCAAATGTGAACTGATCAACACCACACAGTTCATCGGGAACATACAAATCCTGATCTAAATTAAAAGCCGTAACCAACAGTATTTGAACGCAGAAGAAGAAGAGAAGGGTTATGTCCACTTTATCTCTTTGGGGAAAGTGACTTACATATTTAATTATGTTGCGAACATCGCAGGATTCATAGTACACTGGGTTTTTTTTGTTTTGTTTTTTTTGTTGTCTTTTTTGTTGTTGTCCACAGACCATTAGACAGCGCCAGGGTTCATATTACACTGGTTAGTACATACGCCCAATTCGCATATTGCAGGCATGAACCTCGTAGGTCATATGAGTCAATTTACCAGGAATAATTTTTGAATGGTATGGTTTTGACGAAGATGAGATTATTTCGTGGCTATATTCCACGATAACCATCAGCCAGGGAGTACCACCCTGAGAGGAATGTGCCTATCATTTCTTTTGTATTCCTGTTTTTGTAACGCTGCCTATTCATCACTCAATGTGTGTAGTGAAAACGGAAGTTTGCATTCTGAATCCCAACCAAATATTCATAATTATCCTGGACCACCCTTTGTATGCCAGTGACAAACGTATTCAATGTATATGTCTATTAAGTCATAGTGACTATCACTTAATTGTGTTTCTCGAATGCCTTTATGTGAAGATGGCAGCACTCAAAGTGGTAGCAGATCTATGATATTATTCTTGATGGTAGTGAATTAGTGGATGTCCTAGTATATATAGGCTGGAGTTGCCTCTTCAGGATCGACAGACTCCTTTCCAAAAAGCCACTAATGTGACGCATCCCCACCCTACTACAGTAGAAGACATGTATGATTTATACTTCATCAGTCAAAGACTGCTGCAATCAGAGAGCTGAATCATGAACCCTGTTCTAATTTTGTTTTTCAGTTCTGCAGTTGGAAATACAAATAATGCTCTTTCTTCAAGCATTTGAAAAGCAAACTTCATTTTGCATAGAAGTATTTTATCATTATTGGTTTCTTGAAACACAACAAACTAGGCGACTTTCAGTGCATTTGCAAGATTTGGCGACACTTAATGAATAAAATGTTGAGGTATATGCTTAATTTTGGCAGGGTGCTTCACAATTAAAAAAACTTGATAACCATTCTCTGCTGTTGCTATTCACCAGGAACATTAGGAGAATTATGCTTCTATGAAAAGTGGTAGTAGAGCTGGAGTCATCTATGAAGATCGGTCAAAAGTTGATATATCTCAGACACCTTGAATAGACCAAATACTCAGAAGACATTTCTGAGAAATATCAGATTGGGACATATGGAAAATATATTTAAAGAAAGCAGCAAATAGATGAGGCATTGAAGTCCAAGCTTTCAATGATATGATAAACAGACTTATTAAGATGGGCAATGACAAGTATGGTATATTTATGAAAGAATGGCTTCTTTCTTAGATCGTTTCAAGATGAATAACCTTTTCTTCATATGACATCTAGTTTATAATAAATTCAGAGAACAACAGCATCTGTCTTGAAGGAAGACTCTTTTAGGCTTTATTACATTTCTTGTCAAGTACAGACGCATTTGGTAATGATCAAATATACAAAAGGTGTACATGGAGCAGGGGTGATAAAAATAAAATCCCCGATTTTGAAAATAAAAACTTTATGGATGGTCTCCAATTAGTAGTCTGAAATTATTTTTTTTACAGTGACAATATGGTGCACATCTCTCAGCAAACTTACTTGCGCTTTAGTCAATGCCCACATTGTACACACTAGCTGAAAGGTGTGTGCACCCCCTACTTTTGAGTTACACTGAACAGGCCATTTTTGACAGACAATAAATATCCCTTTTTTAACAGAAACTGCGCAAACTTTGTGGTGAATTTGATTAAATATGACATCTAGTATCGGTAGTTAGAATATTTCACACACACACACACACACACACACACACACACACACACACACACACACACACACACACACATACACACACACACACACACACACACACACCTTCAAATTACTATATCAACAACAAATTTGATCAAATATGACATCTAGTACCGGTAGTTACAATATTTCACACACACACACACACACACACACACACACACACACACACACACACACACACACACACACACACCTTCAAATTACTATATCAACAACAACAAAACAAATATGTATGCATGTTTTAGTGTAGTTTACATGGTTTCCTTTCTTTTAACATGCTACATGCCAATATTTTAAAGACAGTATACAGTGACACCTTATTTTACTTAGTGCCTTGAACAGATTTATAGTGGTGACCTTTGGTGACCTCAAAATGACCTTAATATTCATCAGAAAAACTGGAACCATATTTTTTTCTGAATCTGTATACAATAGTGATTATGAATAGTATTGGTTCCAAAAATTAACATGAAATTCCCACGGGATCTATTTTAGCTACATATGCCCCTACTCTATGCTGTGGACATTTTAGATGAGGGGGGATACATGCAGATTAGCAAAAGTAACTTTTCCGGAGTTGAGTATAATCCACAACAAAACTTTCAGGTCAATCAGTTAAAGCAGTCCCGAGTTATCCAGTGGAAACCAAATTTAATACGGCTGACATGTGGTGGCCATCTTTTGTGAGTGGTGGCACTATCGAAATTGCCATTCTCTAGTTGAAAGCAATCAACCACAAACAATTAAGGCTGATGGGTCAGCATTCTTGAGTAATCCACAGGAAACCATAGTCAATATGGCTGGCAACAGTGGCCATCTTCGGTAAGCGGCGGTTCCGGTTATTGAAAACAAAGCTCTCTAGATAAGATCAATCCATCATTAAAAAGATCAGGTTGATCGGTCAAAGGCCTAGTGCAAAAAATGGCTAATGACCTATATACAATTGTATGTTTTTAATTAATGCGTATTATGATGGCATCAGCATACCATACGACATGCTTCATAATGCAGTTACGAAATGATGAAATTACCTCATGATCTTATCTTTCCCGCAATATTGTTTTCTTAAATTGGTAATTCTGAATCGGGTGAGCATACTCTACATGTAACATTTGGTTTCAAGGATAGAACTTTCACAACAATTAAATCGCTAATTAGCACTAATTAGCATTTGACCTCTTTTTAAGTGCACCTTCCCGCAATATTTTTTTCTTAAATTGGTAATTCTGAATCGGGTGAGCATACTCTACATTTTACATTTGGTTCCAAGGATGAAACTTTCACAACAATTAAATTCCTAATTAGCACTAATTAGTCTTTCTTAAGTAGCCTATCCCGCAAAATATTTTGTCTTAAGTAGTGGATTTGGGCTCAGTGACGTGTCCTCTACCAAATAGCAAAAGAATTTTGGATGAAACTTTCACAACAATTAAATCCCGCAATATTTGTTTCTTAAATTGGTAATTCTGAATCGGGTGAGCATACGCTACATTTTCCATTTGGTTCCAAGGATGGAACTTTTACAACAAGTAAATCCCTAATTAGCAAAGGAAGGAAATGTTTTATTTAACGATGCACTCAACACATTTTATTTACCGTTATATGGCATCAGACATATGGTTACGGCCACAGAGATATTGAGAGAGGAAATCTGCTGTCACCACTTCATGGGCTACTCTTTTCGATTAGCAGCAAGGGATCGTTTATATGCACCATTCCGCAGACAGGATAGTATATACCACGCCTTTGTTACACCAGTTGTGGAGCACTGGCTGGAACAAGAAATAGCCCAATGGGTCCACCGACGGGGATTATATTATAAAGCTCAATATTGCCACACAAAATTAACATCCACTGAGAGGATTCGAGCCAGGGACTCTCAGTGCTCTACCAATTGAGCTAATAGGGAAATTCCCACTAACTACTACCAATAGGAGCACTTTGTACCAACACTACTACATATAATATTGTCTACATAGAATTACCACAAGCCACAAAGGATTCACAGCTATGGCTCACAATAAGAAGGCCTACGATGGTTACTTTCTGCTGGAATACATGATCGACCAATTGATGTACCCCAACCAGATCATTTACAACGGATCGAAGATCACGTAACTCCATCTGGAGAGAGGGCTCAATATTCGCGTGGTAGCATGAATTTTTTGCCCATGAGACTGGTAGCTTTACCCAAAGCATTTGGGTTAACCGAATTGAAGAAGGGGTACGTTCCACACTACTGGAATACCAAAGGAAACAATGGACCCTTTTCAGGAGCTAAATATTATGGCGTGGATTCCATGGGGACCAAGGAGAGACATGCATTTTTAAAATGGTACGGGGAACAGACAGGCATCTTTGCTTTTTCAAAAGGAAATAAAAGAGTACTGCATTTCTGACGCTGCCATCCCGAGAGAAGCTTGCCTCAGATTCCAAACCCTCATGGTGGAAGCCACGGGTGAAAAGCAAATAGATGTCAAGACAAATACTGTCAGTTATGTCATTGGGATCGACCCCTTCTCGCAGTTCATCACCATTGCTTCGTTTTGCATGGGTATTTTTCAGGCCAAATTTATGAAAAAGCACCCACACGTCAAACTGTGAGACGGAACGACCTTTTCCAATTGGATGACCGTCAGAAACGATTTCCAAAAACACGTCCAACTTGAAAACGAATAGCTGTTGTAGAAAGAATTGAAAAGACGAGGTCTGACCATTGCGAAGAAGAAGAGGTCCCGAGTCCTATCGCCCAAGTCCCGAGTGCCGGATATGTACAGAAGGACCACTTCAGTCGATCGTCCATGCAATGGCTGGAGTGGATCCAACAGAAACACCCACAAAAGTATGATATCCAGCATGCACTGAATGGCAGTGAACATCTTGTTCCTGGGACCAATAATAGGCTGGATGGGTACTGCATCAAGACCAACACGGCCTTTGAATTCAACAGATGTCTGTGGCACGGATGTAAAAAGTGCTACCCCCAGGACAGAAGCAATACGATACAACCACACACCAACCAGTCCATCGAAGAACTCCATGCCATGACCATAAAAAAAACCCGCCACGCGTTGAAAGAAAAAGAATACACGGTCATTTGGGAACACGAGTACAACCAAAAGCTAAAAAAGAATCATGAAATGAAGAATGAATGAATGAATGAATGAATGTTTGTTTAACAACACCCCAGCACAAAAATACATATCGACTATTGGATGTCACAAATGGTAAGTATATGAACATATTATTTATATATATTTATGTAAAACCACAGTGTAAGGAGCTGGGGGGGGGGGGGGGGGGGGGGGGGGAGTATAATACAATATATAAAATCAAGTTAAGTATATGTTAAAATTTTGTATAGAAGCCAAAATGTTTTTTAAAACTTTACAATTAACATTGGATGGAATTTAAACGATTCCAAAACATTTCTGTTGCCAAATATATCATTTCATGTCGGCTTGAGATGATCTCACCAAAATGTGGCGCACAGTCAATGTACACTGACAGTGTTCACACTGAGGAGAGGGGTCCTTCTTTAAAATATGTCAAATATGTATGGCCGATGCGGGCACGGCATAAGACTACTTCATCCTTCCGGCACCGCCTGTAGGATGACTGCCATTCTCCCAGGACTGCCTTGACAAAATGAAGCTTATTCGCAACCGCACCGTCCCAATCATCTTGTAGGGGACACCAACATGGACACGGGGCAAGTTCAAAGCAGACTTGGCAGCAACATCTGCCTTTTCGTTACCCTTAATGCCAACATGTCTGGGTACCCAACAAAATATAACATCTTTATTGGCAATTGATAGAAAGACACAATTTCGTATCACCATCCCAACTAAGGGATGCTCCAATTTCATGTACTGTAGAGCTTGGAGACACGAAAGTGAGTCTGTAAAAATAATATAATTGGATGCACATGAATCCTTAATCTGTTCCAGGGCTTTAATGATTGCCCAAATTTCAGCAGTAAAGATTGATGCTGAATCGGGCAATCTCATGGAAATTATTGCGTCTGATGGAAAAACTGTAGCACAAGCCACAGAATTCCCATCCCGTGATCCGTCTGTGTAAACAGGAATGTAATCACAGTACCTCTCTTGGATTTCCATGAAATGTTGTTTATAAATAACTGCATCTGTGCGATGTGATGGACAAGATCGAATACAATTTTTGGTGGTTTGATACACCAAGGTGGCAAAATAAAATATGAAGGCGTTTCCAAAATGTCCGTTAAATCAATGTTGGAAACTGATAAAAACTGGTTAATGCAAAGACCAAAAGTTCGAATCGCATTCAGTTTCGCATCAAATAATTTCATATATTTATTATCAAACACCGCATTGTGTGCAGGATGTTTTGGCATTGATTTAATCTTTGTAGCATACTTCAGAGAAAGCTTTGCACGTCTAGCACCCAAACTAGGTTCGTGTGCATCGATGTACAAGCTCTCCATAGGAGATGTTTTGAAAGCATCAAGACAAAACCTAAGTCCCTGGTTGTGTATAGGATCTAGCATATGCAAGTAAGACTTACATGCTGACCCATACACAATGCACCCATAATCAAGTTTAGACCGAACTAAAGATCTATAAAGTCGGAGCATAACCTTTCGATCTGCTCCCCATTCAGTCTTGCCAATAACTTTTAAGATATTGAGGGCCTTTAAGCCTTTCTTTTTCACATACTGTAAATGAGGAACAAAAGATAGCCTCCTGTCAAAAATAACCCCCAGAAATGTGGTCTCCTCCACAACTGGAACCGAGGTTTTGTCCAGAAAGAGCTGAGGATCTAAATGGTGACCTCTTTTCTGGCAGATATGCATACAGGCTGTTTTTGACTTTGAGAATCGAAATCCATTGTCAGTTGCCCATTGTTGAAGTTTATTCAAACAAAGCTGCAACTGACGTTCAGTGATACTCATACTAGACAACCTGTAGCAAATCTGATCATCGTCGACATAATTATAACGAGCTATCAACGCCAGGTTTTAAACACTGGGTGATTATGTTAATTTTCACAGAAAATAAAGTTACTGACAGGATGTTACCTTGAGGCACACCCATCTCTTGGAAGTGAGAATCGGATAACGTAGATCCCACTCGTACCTTGAAAGACCTGTTCTGTAAGAAATTTAAGATAAAGTCGGGCATACGGCCTCTTAAGCCCATGCCATGGAGGTCTTTCAAAATCCCATACTTCCACGTGGTATCATAAGCTTTCTCGAGGTCAAAAAAGACCAATACCAAATGATGGTTATGGATAAAAGCATCCCTACAAAACGTTTCAAATCTAACAAGATGATCAACCGTGCTATGTCTAGTCCTGAACCCACATTGCATGTTAGTAAGCAATTTGTGGGACTCAAGATATCAGACAAGTCTACGGTTGATCATTCTTTCCATGGTTTTACAAATGCAACTTGTCAAAGCAATAGGGCGATAACTGGTAGGATTTGTTGGATCTTTACCAGGCTTAGGAATAGGAATGACGATGGCTTTTCTCCAATCAGAAGAAAAGTCACCTGAAATCCAGGTTTTGTTAAAGATATTTAATAGAACCATTAAGGATGATTCAGGTAAGGTTTTAAGAGTTGATAATGCATTTTCATCTGGTCCTACTGAAGTATCATGGGCTCTACGACGAGCATCTTGCAACTCCTCCAAAGAAAAGTGCCTGTTGTATACTTAGCATTTTCAGATGAAAAGTTAATAGGTTGCTTTTCAGCTTTGTTTCTGACAGATGTAAAAGCATCTATACTGAAAGAAGAAGAAGAGTTATGAGAGAAATTGTCTGCCAATGCATTGGCAATGTCACGATGAGACGTCACATCCGTGTCATTGAACTGTATTATTGGATTATTTTCCCTTGATTTTACGTATCCTATTCCAGACAGATTTCACAAATGTTTGAGAACTCAACTTGGAGACATAATTTCTCCAAGATGATTTCTTACTCTGCCTGATAGTTTTACAAGCCTTTGCCCGAGCAATGCGATAAATATTCAGGTTATCCCCGGTAGGTTCACGTTTGAACCTCTCGAGGGTCCTCTGCAATATCTTTCAAGATGGAGGTGAACAAAGACATGGGATCATCGGCACCACTCATGGCAGTTTGTTGCAGTCGAGTGCTGCATAGATGCCGAAATTGATCCCAGTTTGCCCCTATTACCTTTCATCTCTGAACCCTTTCAAGTGATGGAGGTCCATCATTCTCCAAAATAATTGGAAAGTGGTCACTACCACAAAGGTCTGGACAAACTTTCCAGGAGAAATCAAGACAAAGTGATGGACTACAAAGGGTTAAATCAATGGATGTGAAAGAACCACTTGCAGGATGACTTTTATCATTAAGTAATATTAAGTCATTTTTGAGAATGAAGTCTTCTAGTTGTTTACCTCTAGTATTTATGTCATCGCATCCCCACAAAGTGTTGTGAGCATTAAAATTTCCCATGATAATAAAGGGAGTAGGGAGTTGATCAAGAAGACCTTGAAAGCCCCTAGTGTTGAAATTGTAATTGTTTGGAGGGGGTAAATAAACTGAACAGAGAGTAATAGTTTTATGAGCCGTGACCTTTACAGCCACAGCTTGTAAAGTTGACTTTAATATGACTTCACTCTGGGGAATATTTTCATTTACAATAATGAAAACGCCCCAGGACGCTCTATTTTCACTTTGTTGACCTTTATGGTAGAGGTTAAATCCTCTGATGTTAATACCGTCAGTATCCTTCAGGAAGGTTTCCTGAAGTTTTGAATTAGAAGACTTAATTCATCAAAATTGGGCCTAAGCCCATGACAGTTCCACTGGATAACTTTATTTTCCATCGGGAGGAAGTATGGGTTTTATCTTTGGCTTTGTTGGTGGTCTTTGTGATCGGCAATGATCTGGAGATGAAATCTTAGAATCCATTGACACTTGGGTTTCAATTTCTTTGTGCTGGAGAGTAAATTTTTCTTTTTGTGCTGCTTTCTGCACTTGTTTTTGTGCCTTCTCAATGTCAGACAGTTTTTTGTACTTGGCTTCGTCACAGTGCCAGGTGAGGTCTGTGTTTACCGCAACACTTTAATGGCGACTTTGGCAGCAGCTGCAGCTGCATATGACTTGTCACCGACTGTAGGTGTTGCTGTCTCCACCATCCGTGAAGGACAGTTTATTTTGTACCTTCACCCGTTGAACCTTTTTTTCCCAGCTTCCACCGCGGACACTCTCGCGAGTATGCACAGTAGTTGCCCTTGCAGTTGAGACAAAGTATATCGTTCTCACATGTCTTGCTGTCATGGTCAAACAGACCACAATGAGCACATGTAAGTTTTCCACGACATGTGTTCTGACCATGGCCAAACCTCTGGCATTTGAAGCAACGCAAGGGATTTGGAATAAAGGGTTCAACAGGAATATTAAGGTAACCGGCTTTGACAGATTGAGGAAGGGTAGGGACGTTAAAGGTGAGAATACAAGTATTCGTCGGTAACAAATCATTGTTTCGACGAACCTTTATCCTCCTCACCGCAGTAATACCCTGAAAACTTAAATTTTCGCAGATTTCTTCTTCAGTAACACCTTACAAATCTCTGCATCTGATCACTCCCTTTGACGAGTTGAGGGAGGTATGCGGAGTTACCTTAATCGGCACGTTACAAAAAACTGTCGACTTGAGGAGGCAAGTTGAATGCTTGTTGGTTGAACAGCCCAATTTTATTTTTGTTACTGATTTTGGCTCACCAGCCAAGCCAATAATTGCCTTTTGAATGGCAAACTGGGATAATTTGTTCAAGGCCCCATCATCAGTAGAACTGATGACAAGAAACCTTGGCGAATTTTGTGAAGAAATCACTTTGGATTTCTTCACAGTATTCTTCGATTTCATGGACTCCTCGTCTGAAGACAAGAAGTCCGAAACTTCGGTATGGACCTTTTTCAGGATCCCATCAGAATTTGGATTCAATTTTGTTTTTGGTATATCCATATTTAATGAATAAAAAGTTCAACAACCATGCCCCCCACTGAGTCCAACAAGGGAACATGGTGCTGCAGATAACCAGCAGATAGCCATGCCAGGGATACATGGTTGATATACTTGGGCATTAAGAAAACAAAATCACCCAATTGACCCTAGCCACCGCCCCAAGAGCAACAAATACACATGGTATATAAAACAATGTGTACTCTTGACTAATGTAAACAAAACAAAGAGTGTATGCTCTCGAGCTTGGCGTGACCAGCCGATTGATCAGGTTGGGCCTACCTGACCGCCCGTCTATTTGAACTCTGGGCCAAAGTGATGTATTGTCAGAAGTCATACCCGCAGGTATGCCCCAACTCAATCACCAGGATCCCATCGTCCATTTTCACGGGTCGCACCTCACGGCAAACAAGACGTCCCAAAAGGAGAGTTGTACTGTATTAGCCATTCTCAAGGAGAATGTTTCACCCCTGCACCACGGTGAGGTTACAGTACACGCAGGGGTGAAATGAAGACGTTCATGGACGCCTTAGATATCCAGGATCGGCTGAAACCTAGGGATTTCTTCTTTGGTGGCAGAACCAATACCAGCACACTTTATCTACAAATGTCTGAAGACGAAAAGATCCACTACGTGGACTTCACCTCACTCTACCCTTAGGTGAACAAGTACTGTTTTAACATATAATTTAAAGGTCTACATTTATCAAAAACGTAATTTACTATTGTCTGGTATCTACGTATTCCTTTTACAATATATATGAAGTATCAATAAAAAAAATAATAATAAATTTACCTGTTTTTAATATATTCGCAATAAAAAGTCGCGTTTTCCCCATCGCTTGCCAAAAAGCCTCTGAACTCCAAGGGTCAAGTCACGTGACCCCGTGACGCGCTAACCGGCATAACATGAACGCGTGATTCGCAGCCTTTCAGTCATTTTACATGGAAGTGGAACACGTGTATTTTTAAAATGCGAAAATGTTATTCTATTGAATTGAATTGTATGTGCGGAATATTATTTTGAAGATATCTTTCAAATGTGAAACATGATGAACCACTGTTCGATGTATGGATGTACAAAAGCTACAGTTAACGGCAAAAGAAGTTTGCATATTTTTTCGAAAGACAAACTGACATTGTTTGTACGGAAGCAGTTCTTAAACTGAACACGTGCGTATTGGAAAGGACCGTCAAGATGGGATTCGATTTGAAGTGACCACTTCACACCTGGGGATTACGACAATTATCTAAGATGGTCGATGGGAATGGCAGCAAAACTTTTGTTAAATAACTTGTCTTTTCCAAACCTGTATCCCCCTGTTCAGCCTATTTGCAGCCCGGAGCCCGAACGTCGACCGGAAACAAAAACAAAAACAAAGCCCGAGTATTAATGCCGAGGTGTACATTGTTCATATTTGGCACAAAGATGCACCTCAACACGATGCATTTATATATGTTTAAAAAAATAAATGTAGGAAAAATATGTTTTAGAAAAAATCGCATTTTTCATGTTCGGGCTGTACATAACGATATCCTGAACATCGCCCGAATACAAAAAGAGATGGGCCTACCGTCGTACCGAATGTTAATTTACACTATCCGACCACAAATTGTCGGGAACAAAGATACAGCAGTGTTATTCTGTTCATTACAACGGAATTCACACCTTCCGACACAGACAGAGCAAATTAGGAACAAACGTGCATCCGACGTCTGAAAACACCTCTTTACAACGACATTACATAATCACAGATACCGTACTAATGATAAAATGTAGTGGGTTTCCTCTCTAACATTATGATAAAATTACCAAATATTTGACATCCAATAGCCGATGATTAATGAATCAATGTGCTCTAGTGGTGTCGTTACACAACACAAACTTCTTTTTTATAATTGTCGGGCACCTGTCGTTTTGAGACGGCTCCTGGAAGACGGAATGGCTGAGTGGGCGATCATGTGACGCAACGTCACGATATAGGTCGGTGAACTTAGAATTCTGCTGTCCGGAGTTTGCCGAAGCTTAGCTTTATGTGGGTGCTGTCGGGTTTCTTTCTGTAGTGTGTGTATTAGTGATTAATATCTGAATTTTTTTTTAATCAAGGCACTCGAAAATGGTCGATGTAAATGTATTTGACGTCAAACATAGGATTGTTGTGGTATTAGAGCGGAAATCTTTGATCACTTTTTGGTGGTCGGCGATTGCCAAAAATTACATAGCTTGGTCTCTGACTGTAATGACAGCGTATTTATGTCCAAATGTCCGTCTAGCTCTCTTACAGTCAGAGTACTCGGGCTAGAGTCGATGGTGGGCCATCGATGGGCCGATATGGTATTGATGTCGGCAACCGACAGCGGACCGCTTCCGTACGGACGAGCAAAAAAGACTGCGGGCCGACATCGGCAACCGATAGCGGGCCAACGATTCAGTCGACGATGGGCCATCGATTGCCCAATGTAGGCCTAAAAGGTCTGCTGGGTAGTAGGCGAGGGTTGGTTTTGGTGCCCTTGAATTTGCAGATGCCTCGTAGGATTAAAGCCAGTTAGAAAATGTTGCGTAATTTTTTAGAAGTAATTTTGACGCATAATTTAGAATGATTCATCAAAATTGAAAATGGAGCTAATTAATTGGTTGATTTTATTTAGTTCAGCGAAAGGTAGCTCCTGTCGAAAACTCCTTATTTTTATATAGAGATTCAAATCGATACTGGCTTCGATATATATCAAGCAATATTCTTCTGTCATTTTGCATAGAAGTTGCTTTATCATGCCGGTTATTTCCAAGTATTTCAAAATGTTTTAAGACCAACATGTACATGCCACTTTGATGATATGACACATCAGTGACACAAACAAAATGACATGCTGAAAACTTTTGAGGACTATACCTGCACTCTTAACAGGGGCTGCATGTGTTGGCAGTGATTCTTGATGATACAATTTTTAAGAACGTAATGTGTTTTGTTTTTTACAAATATTATTTTATTATTATTATTATTTATTTATTTTTTAAAATATTTATTAACTCCAGATCAAGCAGACAATGTCATGGTTGGGGAGCCTCAAATCATTGCTGTACAATGATGATATATGTCCAGTCATGATTACGGTTGATAATAATTTATTTCATTTAAAAATATATATGTCTGGTGTTCTGCTATAATGAAAATGAAGTGCATCACATTATTTTGTTTTTCTTACTAGATTAATTTGGTAGTGAATATATGTACCATCATTATTTAATAAGACAATACTGAATATAATAAAATAAATTATTTATCATTTTTGATTTAACTGCAATAAAAAATTGTATGGTGTTTCTTTTCAAATTTACGAAATAGCTGTATCATTAAATAAAAGTAAGTAAAGAAATATGGATTTGTAGATAAATAGATCAGTAAATAAATAAAAATAAATAATTAAGTAGATCATAAATAATTTAAAAATCGATAAATAACCATATGCAGTTTATTATGGTAGCTTATTCTTGTATACAAAAAACATACACAAGCACATAATCTACATAAGCATATTAAACATTCGTGATTATGTATCTATGTATATATCATTTCAGCGGGAGGGGGGGGGGGGGGGCAGAACATAATTTAACAAATGAGTAAACAGTGATACTAGAACAAGTACATATATAACCTGTATTATATTTATTAAACATCATAAATTTAATAGAAATAATACTCACAAAAAAGGGGGAAAAAAAAGACAAACTAATAAATAAATTAACAAATAAGAAATAGATTAAAACAAGGAAAAAAATTAAGTAAGAATATCAATAGGCCAATAAACGAAACGAAGAAACAAATAAAACATAAAGAAATAGTAATAATAATAATAAAACAAATAAATAAATAATAGGAATAATAATGATAATGATAATAATAATAATAATAGAAATGAACAATAAAAGAAAGAAAAAAGAAAAAAAAAGAAAAAAAGAAAAAAAACACACACCCAAAAAATACAACACACAACGCAACACCACCCAAACACACGCATCTGCATTCGTATATATATGCACCCTCATAAACACATTTGAAAATATTCATTCAATACGCGCGCTTGCCGACATCCAAAGCACACGGGTTCTCGTTGGCACTGGCAACATACTGTACACCATTGCGAACTTACATTATATACGCATTTATTTTCACTACAAAATTGAGAACATTTCCGTCTCAGTTTTTTGCTATAAAACCGCATCTGGCTGTAGTACCGGTCCGAACAGGTGATTCATTAACCGATTCACTTCTGCTGTTTCTTCCGCTATACACCCATGTCCCAAACAGTTAATGCTCAATATTTAAAAATAACATGGGCAAACTCCAGCCATAAGGCTTACCATTGAAAATACAAATTGTTTTAATTATTTCCCAATTAGGCTACAAGAAGAGAATATGTGAACCACAACATATGTCACAATTAGGAACTATGAATGAACTCTCGCCCGGAAAGTCAAACTGTGTAGTAAGACCTAAAACAACTTCATAGAGGTTGTTGAAAGCAAGAAGACGTTTTCGCCAATTCTGTAACCCCACCAAAATAATTCTTGTGAAATATTCCAGAAGATGACTTTCATATCACAGGTTCACACTTCAAGATGTGAGAGGATAGGCCTATCGTTTTTGTTAGCGTGTTTGCTGAACAGTGGTCACGTAGAGGGGATGATTTTCCGTTTCAGATTTTACCAATTTGCATTTCACAATTTTGTTCCAGCTCTGAGCTGGTTTGCTATTGCTATTTTTTTAAATACTTGTAAACATTTTTGTTGAAACAAACTTTAAAAAAAAAGAGTTAAGTAATGTTTACTTTCTACTATTACATGCACTGGTGTATAAACTGCACCTTTAAATAAGCCGCAGTTAAAACAAAGCCACAAACTTAATTGCGGTTAATTATTGTTTGTATTTAATAATAATAAAGAGATCCATTCTCCCTTAAATTCAAACAATAAATAATTGTTGATTGTGTGGCTTTCAGTTTCATTTCATCTAATGGATTATGGGTAAGTTTCATTCATAAACGCCCCTGCGCGTGCTGTAACCTCATCGTGGTGCAGGGGTGTAACATTCTCTTTGAGAATGGCCAATACAGCACAAATTGAAGTTTAGAGTAAAATTCGGTGTCCGTAAAATTCTGTGATATTTGTATTTGTATTTTTGCACAGTTCTTTACACTGTTTTTGTTTAAACCTTGAATTTTTATATTGATGTTGATCATCACTTTATTTAATTGCATTACCATAGTTTGACACCCAATAGCCGATGTATTTTTCGTGCTGGGGTGTCGTTAAACATTCATTCATTCATTCATTCATTCATTCATAAACAAAACACACCGTTGACAAACCCCGCTATTTTCACGAAAATATAAACAAGAATTTTGGTAATGCATTGTTTGTTATCTTACATTAGTTGCCAAAAAAAATATATAAATAAATAAATACATGATAACATTTTATTTGTTCCAATCTGATTAAGAATTATTAGTAGCCTACTCGCTCGATTACACATGTATGTTTCTCTGTAACCTAACTAGCGTGCCGTGTGCACAAATTACATATTCAAACGAGGTCGGGTCAAGCAGGATATAGGGCAGTGATAGTGAACCAAAACTAAGCACTGTCCTGTCGATCGTTTAAAGTTTCCACATTATTTTATAACTGTTAAAAAAAAAAAAAAATGCCTAGAATTGTATATTCAGAGCCGGTTTAAGGATCCGCAGGGCCTGTAGCACAAATAACAGCGGGGCCCAATTCCCAAGATATATATACTTAGTATTTGGAAAATGACCTGGGGAAAGTGTACACAATGCCTCACCGCGGGACCCCCTGAAGCGTAGCACGTGCTACATGTGCTACTATAATAAACCGGTGAGAAGAAAAGTAAAATGCTATTTGTGTGTGCAATTTAGAAAACAATCGGTTCAGAAATAAAAAAAACTTGTAGTAAATTCCGTAGCATGAAAAAAGACGTTCCCTGTGGGACGGACTATAAATGTGAAATGCTTCCGTACATATAACGAATATGCCCGAAGTTTTACGAAATTACGTTTTCCAACGAAAGCATCGTGTAAATTGGTTATGCTTACGAATCGTAATAAGTATTATTGAAAAATATCGAAATTGAACGTAGGCCTACTAGAAATCTTATTATATAATCAACATTCTAAAATTGTATCAGTACATGTTTATTTTTATATTTCAAGTTAAATTTCACTGTGTAAAGTGACACGGGTAAACAGTCACATGCTTTGTGGCAAGCTTACGGCAATTAAGCGTAACATCCGAGAATGAACAGTTCTGAAAGTGTATAGGCATACAGTGCACTCCATGAAAGTTTGCATACAACTACCAAAAATATTTATTATGGTGCTTGAACCAGAAATACACCTTTTGAAGGTTATTTAAAAAAAAAAAATCGCGAATTCCGTTTCAGTTACCAAATTCCGCGATTCCGTCCGTTTTTCCGTGATCGCGGAAAATCATCCCCTCTAGTGGTGTCTGTTTAGGTTAGTACTGTTATGTTCCTTTTGAAGTGTTTCATAATCAAGGTTACAGGTAGACAATTTTGCCAAATTATCTCTTAAACATAAAACTTTGCAGAAACCCAATTATTAGTCCCCTACCGGTCCAACCGGAGGGAACTATAAGTTTCATCTCCGTCCTTTTATCTGTTCGTCCGTCTCGGCGTCTGTCCCACATATTGTTTTCCGGATGGGTTATTTTTTTCTTATTTTTTTCCAGAATTCCTTCTCTTGAGATAGTGAGATGAAATATGTGTATAGCTTTATTGTGTATAATAATTCTCTCACCCTGTTGAGTTGTTGTCTCTATTAAAGGGAGGGTAAACTCAAATAAGAGTGTTATTTGTTAGAAAGATGCATACCCGGATCACCAACACATACTAACACTTTAACAAATGAAAAACGCATAATTTTAGAGTTAATAAAAAAAACTTGATTATTCCTGCTAACTGGGGGCAGCCGTTTTGTTTTTGCGACGTCCGGTGGAATAGCTTGGGGCGAAGTGACGTCAGCTCTGTCCAACGCCTCTTAAGCACAGTGAGTGTAAACAAACGCTCTAATTTACGACAAGGCACTTCGCTTTCATCAACCTGACTTGTAAAACAACATAAATGACTTGATAGTATAATAAACTATTTATCTTAATATATTTCAATTTGCATCTATAGAACGAAATGGAGTTATAGTGCTTTTCTCTTTAAAAAAAAGCCAAATAATTTGTTTTTATTGTTAGGCCTATTGGTAGGGTACGTTCGAGCAAAAATGACCACTCACGATACCCAAGTGATAATTTTCTTTTCTTTGGGACTACGTAATTGGTCAGTTTTGTGATTTTAAATGGGAAAGTGTACTTAATCAAGGGTTTTACAGAATTACTTACAGTAATAATGTGATAATGTCCATTACGATTTCAGAGGCGTCCACTCGGCTATCAGACAATATCTTGTGATCTTAATAAAAAGAGGCACATCTTTTTAGTGTGTCTAGACACAGTGTCTGGGGACCGTCTAAATATACACCTGCCAATCAGCAACCACAGGTACACGCCACGGAAAGAAAAGACCAATTAACCAAGAATAAACTCCGATTATTATTTCAGTACGTGGGTTAATTTATGTACAAAATATAATACAGTTATTTCAACACTTTGACAATGATGGCTTATTTTGTATTGAAAAATAATATATACTTGTTTCCGGCTTACTGGGATGGATATTATTACAGAAGATTGCGATTCATCAGCAAAAATCAGGTTTGTTTTCTTTCTTCAGTTCGAAGACTAATTCCTGACGTGACACGTTAAGTATTACGTAACCACCAGCTCGCCAGAGGGCGTATTCACTGGGATGGTACAAAATGGCTGCGCCCGTTATATATAATAGCCGTCACATTTAAGCATTTTATTAACTAACTATACGATTATACTTGTTGATATTAAACAATAATGTGCGTTATATATCGTTGAATATGCATACCAGGCCAAATGCCTTAATTGTCCCTTCCTTTAAGTTGTTCCATTTCAACCCATTTGGGATTCCCCCCCCCCCCCCCCCCCCCCCCCCATTTTAAACTCAGATTAAAGTAATACGCCACCTACGGCAGATATAGAAGCTAACGCTCGCCCCTGGCGAGTAGAAATCACTGGGGGCGAGTAGTTTAAATGATGCTAGTCCCCCGGGTGGGTAATACTGGTCAGTTGTGACCCAGATTCGAGCCATTCCATGGTAATGATTTACGCCAGGACTAGTTCACCAAGGTAAACATCTACGGTCCGGTTTTTTTAACATTTTGACTTTTATTGGACCTGCGATGTTTACAACTTCTATGGCTGACACAAGCGTACACTTTCCGTCCAGATTTCAGGCGGAATCGATAAAATCATGGAATTATTTCGTGGCGAAATATGAGATGTAATAACAAATATAAACACTTACTGTATAAAGAAAACCTCCCGAGTTATGCTTACGTATCAATAGACATTTTGTCCAAATAGTAATCCTGCATTAATCCAGTTTTCAGTTACGAACAAAATCTCGAATATTCCCGCCGGCCATGGTGAGTATATTTAAAATGTAATTGAAAACTGTTGGCAGAATCTGATTATTTTTATTATTATTCGTCTCGTGTTCATGAGTTTCTGCCACGATATTTAATGGAATATCACGTTTAATAATAATAATAATAATAATAATAATAATAATAAATAAATAAACTAATTAATGAATAATATTTTTTTTTAAATCAATTAATAAATAATAAATTAAGTAATAATAACAATTAAATAATATAGTAAATTTTTTATTAATTAATACTTAATAAATAATAATAAATTACTGAATAATGTTAGTAATTATAATAAATAAATAACATACTAAATAAATTATTGATTTAATAATAATAATCAATTAATTAATTAATTTAATTATTAACTGAATAAAAACATGCTTTTTTCATTTACAAATGTTCCCTTACACACACGCACACACACACTTATATACACACATCATAGATGGGGTTGGGGGAGACAGACATAGAGGGATGAAATGGAGTGGCAAGACTCTTTCCGCCAGAAATATATATTTTTAATTTAGGTATGTAGTTATGAGTTTGTGATCGCAGTCCTTGGTCCTATCTATTAATACTAGGTTTGACTGAATTCCATGGCAATGCTTTCACACACACACACACACACACACACACACACACACACACACACACACACACACACACACACACACACAGTGACAGTCCCATATTTCTAAAATTTTAGAACGTGTTTCTTTTTGTACACGATTGAATTGCTTAGATGGACTTTTCACTTTCTATTTTTGTTCAAGAGAATGTGTTGTTTCAACAAAGGACATAGTTTTTTTCCCAAGTCTTTGTTGAAGATTACCGGCGTCGTAGTTAGGCCATCGGTCAACAGGCTGGTATAGTCGAGGCATGGGATTTATAATCCAGATACCGACTCCAAACCATGAGTTAGTGCTCCGCAAGGCTCAGTGGGTAGGTGTAAACCACTTGCACCGACCAGTGATCCATAACTGGTTCAACAAAGGCCATGGTTTGTGCTATCCTGCCTGTGGGAAGCGCAAATAAAATATCCCTTGCTGCTAATCGGAAAGAGTAGCTCATGTAGTGCCGACAGCGGGTTTCCTCTCAAAATGTGTGTGGTCCTTAACCATATGTCTGACGCCATATAACCGTAAATAAAATGTGTTGAGTGCGTCATTAAATAAAACATTTCTTTCTTTCTTTCTTTGTTGAAGACTTAAAACCCCAAAGTGTGAGACTGATATGGACTTTATGGTGCCAATTTTTTTTTGGGGTACGTAATTTTACCCTAGAATAATTTTTGGGTACGTAATTTTACCCCTTTACCCTGGCAGAAACACTGCAACAGATCACGCATTTGCTTGTTTCTTGTTTTCTTGTTAATATGCATTATTCGTAATTAATGTGCATTATTCATAATTTAGTGTGCTTACCTGTGTTTAACACACATTGGTACGAGGCAGTTGTCTCAAGCAGCAGTTGTCACCAAGTCACACTTACGAATTAAATACATTCAACAACACAGTTAATGTTCAAATGGTTAAGTAGGAATCAAAGTACACTTCGGTTTAGCCAATGTGCAGACAGGTACAAGGCAGTTATCACAAACAGCAGTTGTCACCAAGTCACAGTTATACATTTAATTATTACAATAAATGTTCATATGGTTGCGAGGCAATCCTCAACAACACAGTTAATGTTAAATTAGGTGAGTAGGAATAAATTATCACTAACAGCAGTTGTCATCCACAGTATGGATGAAACACATCAGTGCAATACAACTTCACATGGTTGCGAGGCTATGGCAGCAACTCTTAACGTTTTCCACACCTATTATTGAAAGATGCAAGACGCATATCACAGGTGACATTTACTACCACGTGTCCATAATGTAATTTACAAATTTAGAAATTTCTCAATTCCAAATTTAATTTTATCTTGGCAGGGACATTGAGCAATGCAGGTAGAACAACATTTGCATCTAGCGCATTTGCAAATTGTCCACATTGTTTATCACCACCAACATCACTGGTGATACCTTCAAATTTATTCATCACATTTGCACGAATACAAACATGATTTACATTCCGAACAAGCTCTGCCAAATCATTTTCTGTGGTTTTTAAGGACAGAGTAAAATGGTCGTATACGGTCATGGCATAACCTTTTCTTCCATCTCGTGCACATCTGCCAACTTCCTGCCAGTATGACAACACCGATTTTAGGGCACCAACATGGACGACAATGTCTACGTTAGGTATATCAAGGCCCATGCCTAGGGCAACTAGCTGTCGCTACGAGGCATCTGATGTTACTGTTTTCAGACTTGAATGTGTCAATGAAAATCATTATAACATTTTAGATTTACATGTATAGAATATTTTCAACGACCAGTTTAACTTTCATATTGTCTGTTCCCCATTTCTTTGTGTATCTATTCACCTTTCCCCAGAACTTGCTATAAAAGATTAATATAAATATTATGAAAGATTAATGAAACTATTATAATCAATGATTTTTTAGGTTGTGGGGTTAGGGGTTGTGCAGGATAATTATAAGAAGTTTATTTTTACAAAATAAAATTAATTGAATAAAAACCCTAAAATAACTAATAACCAGTAATTATAGCAAAAAAATAGTTTAAAACAAAAAACAAGAGTAAAAATTAATAATAAATAATTAAATAAAACCCTTAAAATAACTAATGACCTAATGACTGATAACTAAGATTTTTTTTAAGAAAAAAAAAAGAAGAGAAAACCCTTTGAAACACATATAATATGTAATAATATTTTTTTTAAAAATACTAAAGGAAATAATAATTTTTAAAAAAGTAAATAAATGAAGGCCTTAAAATAACTAATGACCTGTACTGACAATCATTATTTTTTTAATAATAATAAAAAAGAATAATACACTCCAAAACTTTAATGTGATAATATTAATAATGCATATAATGCAACCCACATAAAAGCACATATAAAAAATAAATAATCAATTCCATTCAGTTCTGCAATATTTCTTTTTATTGGGTGTACGTAAAATGCTTCATACGAATAATTCTCGTTCCGCAATATTTACATTCCGCATTTTTTATGTGCCAGGATAAAAATAGCTTTCAAATTTCAAAGGTTACCAAAGGTATTGTACTTAATATTTTTGTTTAAAATTTTATTAAAATATGTTGGTATACGTGTTGAGGCTCTTAAATAAAGCACATATGCCTGATTTTATTAAATCGTGATTGGAAATGGAAAATTCGATCCAATGGATAAACGTTACAGCACAGCAATAAACATCACAATAATAAATATTGTGCTGGAGACTTTTATCTTGATGAACTAAGCCAGGACGTGACATTCTGACTCTTATGATCTCTTTCACTAAAAATTCTTTTTAAATGAAAATGCAGTTTTATCATTTGTAGACTCATTACATATAGTAGTATAAGCATGTCAGGTCTAATTTTGTTTTTATTTTTAAAAAAAAGACTTGTAAAGTGAAAAGTAAAATGTGTCAGGACGTGACGAAAATGAACATCACTTTTTTAACACTGCAGTAAATTTCAAAACTCTGCTCTCCTGATAGAATGTTTGCTTATTGAAATATACTGTTCAACACAAGATCCAGTCTGTTTCTAAATGCCATATAGCAATTTACTAAAAACATATTTTTTATGATGTAACATTTACTTTTAAACATTTCAATACAAGCCAGGACGTGACTTTTTGTCCAGTTCACTTATACAACTAATAAATGATATATATATATATATATATATATATCAAATACTACTAACGAAACACTGTTAATTTATTAAATCAATGATATTTACTTGTTTTAAGTGTTTTTATCATCAAAATAAGTGCATAAAATCCTAATTAATTGAATTGTCGTGCAAAAGAAAACAGGTTCTCATACAATATTCATATAATATATTTTAATAACCAGTGACCATACTGTCAACAACATTGTTTATCCTGATGTTGCTAAGTCTGGTGATGTTTGTCTTACCTTTACATTACAATGCATGCACAAACTAAAAATATGAAGTATAGGTATAACTTTTTCGTTGGATGCGGCATTAACTTTTGCATAAATTAACTCACATTGATTGTACAAATGTAGCTACATTTCACATAAATTACATGTCCTGCATCAGTAAAGCTTCATTTATGGTTCTATCTATGAATGTTCACCTCATTGCACGTCATTTTTAACATGCATTGAGATAGATTCTACAGATACACTATCAATGACACTGAATAAGCTTATGGTAGGCCAGCCATTTAATTCCGTAGAATTCTTGTTTGCAATTTACAATATATATTATTATATTTTGCTTTTTGTTGGTATTTTTATGATCATCTGATTTAAGTGGAATTCAAAATATGAACACCAGTCAGTACAGAAATTATAGTTTTTGGACAGTTTCTTCTTTCTGTTCATCATTATCTGATAGGCCAAACTATCAACAATGTATATTAATATAACTGGTGATGAACGACACAATTGATTTGAATTCCCCCAACCCAAGTTTTATCTTCCACATATATCTTTATCAATTGCATCCTTCACTGGACCCCTGCGCGTGCTGTAACCTCACCGTGGTGCAGGGGTGTAACATTCTCTTTGAGAATGGCCAATACAGCACAAATTGAAGTTTAGAGTAAAATTCGGTGTCCGTAAAATTCTGTGATATTTGTATTTGTATTTTTGCACAGTTCTTTACACTGTTTTTGTTTAAACCTTGAATTTTTATATTGATGTTGATCATCACTTTATTTATTTGCATTACCATAGTTTGACACCCAATAGCCGATGTATTTTTCGTGCTGGGGTGTCGTTAAACATTCATTCATTCATTCCTTCACTGGAGAAATGTGGTTTATGTATTCCAATTCATGTTTGGATACCTGTATCTGCCAAGGAATAAACTTAAGATTTTAGCAGCACATTGTATTTGAACAATTCTTTGATACAATATTTATTGTATTTGTACACCAGTTTGGATTCACAAAATGGAACATTTGGTATAAATACAACATTCTTTAAATTGGTGGATTATCAATAATTCATTGTTTGGTCAAAACATAGAAGCATAGAATTAATTGATAATAGTATTTTTGTATCTACATAAATCCATGTTAAATATTCGAACATGCTCCCCTGAACGTCCAGTTTCTCCGTTTCCGATTCTCGATGGTGAGAGCAAAAATATTGAAAATAAAAGTAATTTCTTCTAAGTACATGTGCATTATCTAGTCAGTTTTGCTAATTTCTCTATATAGAGAGACATAATACATTTTTAATCTTTACTCATTTTAACATTCCATCTTGAATGTCAAGTCCTGGCACAATGTCATGTCCTGGCTCAAAGTTTGAGGTCATTATTTTAATCATTTAATACAACCAGTCATCATTATACCTTTTATGTATTCTTGAAACATTGAGAAGAAGGAAACTTCAAAAAGATTTTTATTTCTGAAAAATAGTTTTTAAATAAAACTAACGTTTATATGTCAAATCAGCCAGGACGTGACATATATTTTGAAAAATAATTTGATATACTAATTATGATATGAAAGAAGGGAAAGTAGTATTTTCGTATGTAGTATATTTTAGATATGATGTCCTGATACCTTATTTTTAAATTTGACATAACAGTCATGAAATATTACCAAAAAACAAATGTCACGTCCTGGATTACAAAAATTATTTTTTCAATAAAACTGTCATTAAAACTCATAAAACAAAAGTAAATTGGCAATAAAAGTATATTTGTATGTGCTTAAGGGTGTTATCTTTAAGCTATACCAAAAACTTAGTTTAACAGATCATTTTGAAATTTCCACACCCATGGACCAAATACCACGGAATGGCCCATTCATGATGTGGACAATGAAACTATTTTGCCTATGAAACCTGTTAAACATACAAGTAACAAGGGTCATTCTACAGAAAGCGTCACTTTTCAAAATACAAACTCAAGCTAAAACAATAATAAGATATAAATATGTATTAACTTTTGGAAACTAGATGAACAAAGAAACATAAAATGATATCTGGCCACGCAGAACTGTAATCGGGCTGCATGTGCAGACACATGCTACTCTATGAACAAGTTCATTATGTCATTGGTGTTACCGGACAAGTGGGGTAGTTCAGCAGTGTGATCCAATTGGTTTATAGTGATCAAGAGCACATGATGGATGTGTTATTTGGGTGTCCCTAATAACATATATGGAATAACTTTAGAATAAAAGCTATCCACGGGTGTAATTGTGCATTTACCGGCCTCGGTGGCGTCGTGGCAGGCCATCGGTCTACAGGCTGGTAGGTACTGGGTTCGGATCCCAGTCGAGGCATGGGATTTTTAATCCAGATACCGACTCCAAACCCTGAGTGAGTGCTCCGCAAGGCTCAATGGGTAGGTTTAAATCACTTGCACCGACCAGTGATCCATAACTGGTTCAACAAAGGCCATGGTTTGTGCTATCCTGCCTGTGGGAAGCACAAATAAAATATCCCTTGCTGTTAATCGGAAGAGTAGCCCATGTAATGGCGACAGCGGGTTTCCTCTCAAAATCTGTGTGGTCCTTAACCATATGTCTGACGCCATATAACCGTAAATAAAATGTGTTGAGTGCGTCGTTAAATAAAACATTTCTTTCTTTCTTTAATTGTGCATTTCCACACGGATATTCTGTATGTGACTTAAATTATACATTATGGCAGTTTTAATTGTTTAAAAATATGGAGTCCTTCAAAATAAATTTCATCAAAGTCATAAAGGTAGAAGGTATGCTTTCCTAAATAAACAATTTAAATTTCAAAAATAAAGTTTCTTGAGAAATCATAGCTAAAATATTCTTGTGTAACACCAATGACAAAACAAGTAACACCAATGACAAAACAAGTAACACCAATGACATTCAAGACTGTATCCTGGAAATACTATTATTCTTGAGACTACCACTACACTACTTATAACAAGTTAATATTTCCTTAAAGGTAGGGTCAACTCAAACAAGAGCCTTATGTGTTGGAAAGATGCATACCCGGACCACCAACACATACTGACACTTTAGCAAATGAAAAACGCGTAATTTTAGAGTTAATATAAAACCATGATTATTCCTGCTAACTGGCGGCAGCCATTTTGTTTCGTTTTTGTGACGTCTGGTGGTATAGCTTGGGGCGAAGTGACGTCAGCTCTTGACCATCTCCTGTATGTACAGTGTAAACAAAAGCAGTAATTTTTGACAAGGCGCTTCTCTTTGATCAACCTGACTTGTAAAACAGCATAAATGACGTAATAATATAATAAACTATTTAACTAAATATATTTCAAGTTGCATTAACGGCAACTAAATGGGGTTATAGTATTTTTCTCTGTTAAATAATCCAAAGGGAAAATGTACACTATTAGGCCTATTGATATGCTACGTTGGAGCAAAAACGACAACCCACGATTCCCAAGTGATAGTTTCCTTTTCTTTGGGATTACATGTACGTAATTGGTCAGTTCTGTGGTTTTAGATGGAAACGTCTACTTAATCAATAGTTTTACAGAACTATTTACAGTAATAAACCATGTCCATTACCATTTTAGGGGCGACAGGTAATATTCCACAATAATGGTATGTATTTTTGTGTCTAGATAGCGTCAATTAATTGGCTCGTCTGATTACCAATCAAATACACACCTGTCAATCACGAATCACAGGTAGAAGCAACTAACAGCATAGACCAATTAACTAAGAAAACACTTCGTGTATAATTTCAGTACGTAGGTTAATGCGTGGACAAAAAATTTAAAATTATTTCAACTTGTGTAGCTACTTTGACAATGGTATTTTATTTTGTATTGAATAATATATATAGTGCTGGATATACTTATTGCTGGCTTACTGGGATGTGTATTATTACAGAACATTGCAAGTATGACTTTTTATCATCCCACAAAAACCAGGTAGATTGTGTTTCTCTAGTTACGTTACGTGTTAAGTATTACGTAACCACCAGCTCGCCAGAGGGCGTACTCACTGAGATGGTACAAAATGGCTGCGCCCGTTATATATAATAGCCGTCACATTTAACCGTTTTATTAATTATCTATACGACTATACTTGTTGATATTAAGCAATAATGTGCATTATATATTGTTGAATATGCATACCAGGCCAAATGCCTTAATTGTCCCTTCCTTTAAATGTTTTTTTCTTCTGTTTTTTTTCTTCTTCAGCCGACAACTATTAAAGGCCTATGAGAATAATTGTGTGTTTCTGTATTAATAAGATATGGCCAGTCAGGCAGTTTAAAAAATATACTAAATTAAGATACAGAATTTTACTTTTGTTTAAATGTTAAATTAAAGATTTGTTCATTCATTAATTGATGTAGTTATTTTCGTGTTTATATTAAGGCTCAAAATGTATTTTACTGTATACTTGTATTCCCAATAATGAGTAACAAGTTGTAATCCTACTTTTGCTTTTACACAAGCGCTGCAAAACTCTACGTTAAATGTTCCAAGTATTTTCAGAAAATGAGGACGCCTTATAAATATTTGATGTCATTCTAATGTTTTTTGTACATACACTATACAGCAAATGAAACAAATTATGTCGCTCTTCAAGAAATAAATCATAAGAACTGCGTCATTATTCAAAAGAGTTAACTATTTCCTTTTAACTAAAAAGCTATTTTAATGCAGGATTTTCATTATTTTTAAAAATAAAATTTAAATAGCCTTTATTGGAAATGAAAACATACATAATGTAATTTCCCGATATTTGACTACAACTTGGTAATACACTTTCGGTATGATTTTAACTTTTCTTTATGATATAGTTAACCTCTTAAACAGGAAGAAAAATATGCCCACCAAAACACTAGAGCTTTTCCTGGAATTATTTAATTTGATATGGAGCAAGGGGTGCCTTCCACTGGAGTGGAAGCACGCTGAAGTGTTTGCGCTCCCTAAAGTGGGTAAGGACATCTCCCTCCCTACTAATTACAGACCGATTTCATTAACATCCAGCGTTTGCAAGACCATGGAATGCATGGTTAACAACCGCCTTGTCCACTTTCTGGAGGTAAATAGTCTATTGTCTACCTTCCAGAGTGGTTTTAGAAAACATCACACCACCACTGACGATATTGTACGCCTTCAAACCGAGGTTAAAGATGCCGTGCGGAATGGGCACAAAGTGGGTGGAGTGTTTGTAGATATTGAAAAGGCGTATAACATGGTCTGGCGACGGGAATTGTTGATGAAAGTTTATAAAATGGGGGTTAAAGGTGCAATGTTTACATTTATATCAACATTTTTAATGCAGAGAACATTTGCAGTTAACGTTAATGGTTATTTCTCCCCCATTTTAACCCATGCGTGTGCTGTAACCTCACTGGTGCAGGGGTGTAACATTTTCTTTGAGAATGGCCAATACAGCACAAAATTGAAGTTTTAAGTAAAATTCAGTATCCATAAAATTCTGTGATATTTATGTTTTTGCACAGTTCTTTACACTGTTTTTGTTTTAAGTCTTGAATTTTTATATTGATGTTGATCATCACTTTATTTGCATTACCATAGTTTGACACCCAATAGCCGATGTATTTTTCGTGCTGGGGTGTCGTTAAACATTCATTCATTCCCCCATTTTAACGCTGGAAAATGGTATCCCACAAGGCTCAGTGATAGCACCTACCCTTTTTGCAATTTTTATTAATGATTTGGCAGAGGTGCTTATTACAAAAAACGAAAGTAGTAAGACTAAGATAAGCTAAGATACAGCATTCTGGAGAATCGCAAATGATTATGAGGACCTTCAAAAAGATCTCTAGGTGGATGTTAATAATTTAGCCCTATGGTCCAGAGCTTGGGGTGTTACCATTTCCAAGGCAAAAACTAAAAGTATAATTTTTCATAAGAAAAGACAGTTTAAATCAATATGCGATTTGAAATTAAAATTTAATGAAGTTGTAATAAATCAAGTGCAATCGGTCAAATATCTGGGAGTGATCTTCGACCACAATCTTAGTTTTGGGGAGCACATTACTGAGGTGACTGGTAATTGTACTATATATCTTAATTTATTGAGGGTATTATCAGGCACACCATGGGGTGCAGACCGTAAAACATTGCTCATGCTTTTTGAGGCTTTTATTGTGTCCAGGCTGCAGTACGGTGCGCAGGCCTTTGGCTGTACCAGTCAAACCCAGCTCAGGAAACTTGAAAGCGTATATGGTAGGGCTCTCAAAATTATTGTTGGGGGCATTATCTGTACGCCATATGATAGTGTAATGGTTGAGCTGGGAGTTATGCCCTTGGCCCTTAGGAGAATCAGGCACGGTTTAAGATATATTAATAAAGTTCGCAGTCTGGTGCCTGACTCTCCTGTCAACCAACTTAAACCTATATTAATAAAGAATATTAACAGAGATAGGGACATATCTGTACTTTCATACTTAAATAAGTTCGCGAATGACTTTGGGATTGTTGGTCTCCCCTTGAGTAGGATGGAAATTGATTCCGCCCTCCCATGGCGGGCCGGCACCCTACGGGTTCATTACCACATCAGGGAAGAAATTATTAAAACTGATAACATCAATTTTAAAAAAGTTATCTTTCAGGCAGTGGTTGGGGAATTCTACCCGGGTGTAATTCAGATCTATACAGACGGGTCGAAGGACCCAGACACTGGGAAAACAGAAATGGCCTTTATAATCAAAAATGTTAATTAAAATAATCCTATAGCTATCGGATAATATTTTAGTTTATACCACCGAACTGATGGCCATACCGTATTCTCTGAAGTGGGTCGAACGATATCATAAGGATAATAGCCCTAACAGATATGTTCTATTCTCTGATAGCCTTAGTGCCCTGCAGGCAATCCGTGGCGCCCATAGTGTTAGACCGGAAATTATTTGCAAAATTTCAAAAATTTATAATAAAGTTGTAAGTAAAGGAATTGAGGTCGTCATGGAGTGGGATCTGGCGCATATCGGAATAGCCGGTAATGAGCTGGCTGATGCGAACGCAAAAAGGAGTTTGCTGGACCGCGTGGTCGGTGTGCCAGTGGAACATAATTATAATGAGATAAACTCTATAGCCGAACCACACTTTGGGCGTCTGTGGCAGACCGAATGGGACCACAGAACCAGAGTGTGGCATGCTTATATCAAATCAAAGGCGGCCACCCCTGGTCCGGTTTCATTTAATGTTAAAGCCACTAAAATTATAGCAAGATTGCGGATGGGTACATCATCCGCACTGAATGATACTAAATTTAAAATTAGAAAAATACAGTCACCTAACTGTTTGGTATGCCATAAAATGGAAAATGTTAATCACTTTTTGACTGAGTATACCAAACATTCTAAAATTAGTCTAAAGTTGATTAATTACTTAAATACAATTAATTTAGATTTTAATGCTTTTATCATTTTGAACCCACCGAAGGAACACAAAATGATAATCGACATGTTGGTGATCGCCTTTGTTTATCAATCAAAAATTAATATTTAAACAAGAATTATTTGACAGGTTGGTGATCGCCTTTGTTTATCAATCAAAAATTAATATTTAAATAAGAATTACTCAACCAGTCCTTGGGCGGTCACTGCTAAGGCATTGTTAGATTGGTGCGATAGTGACCGCTTGGGGGCTGGAGGGTACTATACGATTACGGGTCCCGAGATAGCATTCGGTAAGTTCTGGTCGGTATGGGGGGGCAGCACTGGTTGTTGCACTCCGGCTCCGACCGGGACTCCCCCTAGTAATGCACTTAGGTCCATTAGGGTATGCTTTTCGGGATCTGTTTAACAAAAATTAATAATAATAATATTCGGTGGGTGCGGCAGTATCACTATATTTTAGTTGCCTCCTCTCCCTTATGGAGCTGGAAGGACGTTGCTCGCCCATACTCTCCGCTTCTCAACCTCCTCCGTGTGCATGTCGCGCCTGGCGGGCTTCGGAATTGTGGTTTACAATTATTTTTATAATGTACCGGTTTTTTAACCATAATATTTTATATTTTATATATTCATCGATAATTTTAATTGTATAAATTCGTTTTTAATATGTACAGTAAATCTGTTGTATAAATGGTGAGGATGAATGATATATTTACTTCAGGCTGATGGTAGGGGGAATGTTATCTGGAAGTAACCCACCCACCCACCCCCACCCCACCCCCCTTCTCGCCGACCAAATATATTGTATAACCTATTTTAATTCTTAGTTTGGTTCAATTTAAAAAAAATATATATATTGTTAAGTTACTGGCGTGCTCGTTTTAATTTGTTTTAATTTATTTTATACTTGTTTTTAATTTATTGAAATAAAAAGAAGCTGGAACTCAATAGGGCGGTGCGCTGCTCCTATCCTAGTTGATGGAACTTGGTACTATACCCCGTCTCCACCCTCTAGTGTTCTAAATTAAAGGGTCACATCGTCTGGTGAATGACGTAACTTTTAGATTCTCGTGGACTACGGAGAGGCGCTTCTGGACTTCAGGATCATCCGAATACGTATCACTCTGCCAGACTCACCAGACGCAATCTTCCCTGTACCTTCTAATCCTAGCGGATGTGGAACACCTAGTGATCCAGCCGCAAAACTACCTGAGGAGCACCGAGAATGGAGGGCACGACGGTTGGGTTGGCTGGGGGGGGGGGGGGGGGGGGGGGGTATGCCACCGGAAGTAGGATAGGCCATAGATGTAGGCGGTTTGGGCGTAGGGGGTGTTAGGTTTGTCCGGGGGACTGCCCCTCGCCCCCTCGCCCCCCCCCCCCCCGGCTTCGGCCACACTGAAATTCCCGATATGATTGGTGCCCCTTATAACACTCTGTCCCCCCGCTAAATAAACTTCCTGTGGCCTAGGCCCAACCTCCTGGAAACCAACCTACCTGGAAAAATAGGGTTAATAGAGAGCTCTGTATTAATATTTTAATATTAGAAACACCCGTTCAAAAATAGCGATCAAAATTATATAAATATTTAAATTATATTTATGAATTTTATTTTTTTTAGAAATGTCGCAACAAATATTAATATATAAAGCCCCATTTCCCTATTGGTTTAAATTCAAAATTGTCCTAAGTAACTCTGCCTAGGATTGGGTCCCTGGCCTCCAGAGGCCGAACCCGGGGTGGTCATGCTCGAAACGTTAGTGGTATAGGAACATGTTAAAAACATTATATCATTAAACAGGAAAGGTTAGTAGTTTCTAACGGAGCTTAGCTTTTGGAAAAATAACATTTTCGCGCATAAGCAGTTCGACATTTTCAATTTTTAAAAACAACTACATGATAAAATATATATTTATGAACTATGCACAATGGACGAACACTTTGTTTAATATTTTTTTTAAAAAGAAAAAATCAGTTTGTCCAGCATTACTGTCAGGTCCACATTTTACCAATGGTTCCATGCACAGGGAACGTCTTTTTTCATACTATGAAATTTACTACATGCTATTTATTTCTGAGCCGATTGTTTTATAAATTGGACACAAAAATAGTATTTATTTTTTATTTCCAAAACACTTTTACTTGTCTTCTTACGTCAAACCAAACTGGAATTATTACCCCCCTCCCCCCCCCCCCCGAAAAAAAAAGAAGAAAAAACAACACTTAAATTGTAGAAGGATGGGATGGACTATAGTAAACTAAATTATTTTAAGGGTTTGTAAAGTTTTGTATTTAGATACTTACTTGTCAGAACTTTATTGTTGATGAAAATTTTCACTAACTGATAAAAAAACCCCTCACAAATGAATGACAGGCAGACGACAACAAATCGGATGCTAATTGTGCAAACCCAAGCATAACGCAGTTAGGGACGTTGAAGATATACTCTTTACATTCTAGCAAAACATTTATTTTACCCAAAGTGCCATTATGCAACTATGATGCTGCACAAGTCCCTTTAAAGATATGCAAAGCGAGGAAAACGTCACCTTGTTCAAACGCATTGCCATTGGTGTTACTAATGGTCATTGGAGTTACTAATGGTCATTGGTATTACTCAGTACCTGGTAACACCAATGACAGGTAACACCAATAACAAATAAGTGCATTATTAATTCATGCTCTCTAAAGAAACATTTGAGGAAACTGAACAAGTCCATGTTGTAGCAGACATACGATGTCTACAATAATATACAAAAAAATTCTTAAAATGATTAACCATTACATAAATACGATCGTAATACCAGTCACAGTGAATAAACCTACTTTTATATTTTGACAACACATTCATGACATTTAAAGAAAACTATTCACAACTGTTCATATGTCTGATGTTTTTGACAAATAAGTTTGATGGCCGATATCTACCGGTGGAATGTTTCATCCAAAGAGCATTTAGTTTCTTTTGTTTTCTCATAAGTATATAACACCAATGACATAAAACTCCATGGACAAGATTATATTGCCCACCATCTTTTGAATACGGAACATATTTACAAGATTCTTTCTTCAGTGAGTAAGTCAGCCATCAGTACGTATTACATTAAAGGTATTCAGTGTTATGTCTTCTGTTATGTATTTTAACAGTGCATGTTATGCATAGTGTTGTACTTGGGACAGGTAACACCAATGACATTTTACACCAATCTTGAATAAAATCTCTATCGAAGCTGATTACCAGAAAGAAAAAATGCTATGACAGGATGATATTATTAATAAGGTATGTTAAAGACAACAAATTTAGTTTTCTATATATAAATAAACAAGAAATTGTGCAGGGACATAAAAGTGACACTTTTTGTAGAATGACCCATTAAACTGTAGATGTATTTCTTCAAAATAAATTGCCATGACAGGTTGACAAAGTCAAAAGTATTGCAGTTTCGTTTGGTCTAGATAAATCCGGATATTAACTGCAAACACAATCAGACCTTTCCTGTTTTTGTTTCCGAATTCCAAAAATTGCCATAATATTCCAATTATAGATGAGGCATGTTCAGAAGGGAAATCATGTTTTCTTTCTGTGTGTGTGTGTTTTGTGTTCGTTTCGTTTGTAATAAATAGTCTTTAATTAAACGCCTTGTAATAGATCAGACCTTCATTTTTGAAAAACCCAGGAGTGCTAACAATCGCACTCCTCAAAACGCTTACGAGGGGGGATGGAAATCACACTCCTTAAAATGCAGAGGAGGGAAAAATCGCACCCCTCAAAATAATCAGAATTAGAGGCAAGAGACCGAGAGGAATTGCACCCATGAACATGACTAAGTTTGACGAGTAATGATTTCTAAATTAAATATCTTAAGAATTAATGTTTTGTGTTTTCAAAATAAATATCCTAATTTAACTAATATGATAGCTGTTCTCAAAACTGAAGGAATGGGCCATTGCAGTCTTACACAAGAAAAAGAAACACCATGAACACATTTGTCGATTTCTTGTGTATTATATGCATATCATGTTGCATTAAAATTCTGAATCATGATAATCTGTTAACTATTTATGGATAAAGAATTGAAACTGATATGTTGCTTATTCTGTTTTATTTAAAACAAGTACAATAATTTTATTCTTCATCGCAGAATGATATGATTTCTCCATGGACACAAACCTGTGAAGTGAATGTGAATTGACATTGTAACAACTATGGTATTGCTATTAAGAATTCTAACTGTAAAATGTATAATAAAACTCTCATAAAAATAATGCCAGTAGGCCTATTTGTAATCATTTAAACTAAACAAATTCAAAGTGTAACAACCACATGGCACAGGGTTATCACATTTATCATATCATAATATACATGTTATGTACCTGCAAATTCTCTATTTAAAAATAAATAATGTCGTAACAGAGAAAATGTACTGTAGTTAACACGTCATTTATTATACTACTAACTCAAATCATAGCAACCCATAAAAAAAAAACCCAACGCCCCCCCCCCCCCCCAAAAAAACAAGAAGAAAAAAAACAAACAAACAAGAAAGAAAAAGAAAAAAAAAAGAAGAAAAAAAAAACACCCAACAAAACCACCCTAATGTCAATTTAATTTTAAAAAATACATGCTTTACACTTGGTAAATTCGAATTACTGAATTGAAATTAAATTGGTGTATGTTTGTTTCAGGTGCCTGTCAACCGATCACATGTACTAAAAATCCGACTCTACCAAGGTCAATGTCCTTCGCTTTAAAACATGTGGCAGCAGAAAGTAGTAATGTCTGCGAGTACGTCGCTATGCTATTAACGAAAACAAAACCTGATTTACAAATTTAGTTTTTTGTTGGTGTACGCATTTACTGTGACATCAGCATGTATAAACATTGTGCATGTATAGAATTATTGGACAACGCACCTAATTTTTTTGTTCTGTACGTGACCAAAACGACGACAGTGTAAAGTAAATGTCGCGATCATTACCTGCATTGTACGAAATTAAACAAAACAAAACCGACGAGATCTTAATAATAAGTGAACTCCTAGCTGAATGGCTCAATATAAAGATAAACAACCAATCGTGTTTCAATTTATAAAAAGTATTCTAGGAAGTTCATTGTGAACAGAATGGACAGGTTTGTGGCGTTGTTGATTGGATTCAATAAACAATTAAAATGGCAGAGTTAAAACAAAATACAAGTGTGATTTGTTCAATTTAGGGGTGCGTTATTTCGCGCTCGTCAGATTGAGTTGACGGTGGTTTACGGGCGTGATAGCGCCCGCGCCCGTCAAAAATGAAGGTCTGATAGATCATGGTTGGCATCCATCGATTTTAACTAGTTGCTTCCAAACGTCTGGAGTGGAGAGTTCCGAGTTTACCAATGGACATCCGAGTGCATTAGGACAGAATAAAATAATTCAGTAACAGTAAAGATAATTCCCGAGTTTTATGACTTTAATTAATTTAATATTATAATTGCTAGGTTTTTTTTGTAGTAAACACTCCACCCTTTGCTGCCGCCTTGGGAAGGGGGTAATTAAAAAAAAAAAACCCAAAACCACCCCCCACACATTTGCTGAATGACGACCAAGTTGGTGTAGCGTGTTGTACTTGAACTCAACCTGTAAAAACACTGCTCGTTTTTGTACGTTACGCTTATTTTAGTTACTGTGTTCCCATAGATATTTGGTCTTCTCAAACTGCTTCAATAATGAAGTGTGGATGGGTTGGGAGCTAGTGATTTTTCCTGGGGACTAGTAACTTTCCTCAGCAACTAGTCCCCTGGGCCAGTGAAAATATTTCCTAATTTCTACCACTGTACGGTTTGTTAACGTTCAAGCTGACAGTAAGCTCACAGTAAGATGTGTAGACAGTCAAGTAGCTAAGAAAATGTAAGTATATATCCAATTCTTTGTTACATTTTATCTTTAAAATTAGTTTTTCTACACATGAGGCAAAATAGGTGAAAAAACAAACCCACATGGTCCGTATGCCAATTAAAACAATTGTATTTTTCTTAATTTATGGCAGCCATGCCCAAAATATATATCGAAGTATCGTCTGCATGTGCATGTTTATTTTTACCTATTAGTGAATGAGATCAGTAAAAAGGTGAGGTCACACGTCAATTGTTTTTCCATGCAAGCAAATAAGGGCGCTAAAATTTTAAAATGTAAACTAGGATGTAGATCAATACAGTTTTGCGTTAAAAATATGGTTATTACTACAATATGTATAGTGATTATTATATTTCAATAAATATTTTTAAAATATTTAGATTAAAAAATACAATTAGAAATAACCAAAACTATTTAAAAAAGAAAAAAGAAGTTTGTCCCACCTTATCTTGCTAGCAATATTTTTGTAAACACCATGCAGCAATCTGCTGACTGCTAAATCAATAATTTAAAAAAATAAAAACAGTTTCTTTTTTATTTATTTCTTCAAGACATAAATTCAATCTTGAAAGCAAGCTGCAGCTATATACTTTGTTCTTATGATGTTTTGCACTTCTGTACTTGCATGAAAATAGTAAATAACACGACTCAGCAGCGTTACGTTTTTTCGTTCATTGAGCAGGGGTAGGCACGTGTGTACTTTCTGCATTGTTCAAGCAACAGTTAAAAAGTTTGTTCAACTAATAATTATAATAAAATTACAAAGCACTTTTAAAATATACTAGTACAATTATTAAGTACCTCAAATTACCAGGGTCCCATGCTATTGTTACTGATCAAGTATGTTTTCCATGGAGATTTACCCATTCTGGACAAAGTTATATTTTAGTGCTATTTTACTTTATTCCTTAATCTCATTATTATCTAGTGTAAGTGTCGGATAATCGGGTCCGGGTCAGGTTTGATTCTTGAGTACTCGAGTTCAACATTTTGGACTAACGGAGGCCCTAGCTAATCATGAGTATGTTTTATTTAGTTACTACTAATTACTTATAATGTTTAAAAGTTAAAAAGTTAGCTAAATAGTTGAAGTAAAGCATGTTTTACTGTTTAAAGTTCTTAAATATGTCCTCAATATAATTTTTAACTGTTAGTCTGATCATTGAACGGTTTGACCTGGGAAAAAAATGGTATAGAAATTATTTTGATATCATTCGATGCATATTTTCTGGTAGAACAACATATCCAACATTCGCTTTGGGGAATTCTTTTTAAAAGCTATTGAATTTTTTGCCATATATAGTACTATCCCAGTGTAATTATGTATATATGTTAAGGACGTCGCTCAGTCTTAGGATACTACCACCTTCAATGAATACAAAGGCTATATAAGTGGAACTAGTATACTAGTTGGAATCATGATAGTAATTATTATCTGTATAGAAATGTAGTTCCATTTTTTATGCTTCCCTACTTATTATCAGGGGCGGACATATGGTTTATGGAAGGGGTGACCTGGCATAAAATGGGGCCCCAGAACATGTGTAAACAGGAATACTGGTACAAAGGGTGGCACAGTGGGAGAAAAGTAAAATTCGCTTTTAATAACTAACGTCTGCGCTCAATGAAAATTCAAATTAAAATGGCTCTGCTTGAAACCCGCAGAGGTTTTCAAACCAAACTTCCATCCGATTGGTTGGGGCATCCCAAACAATCAACTGATTGGCGAGACCCAGCATCTGATCCCATCAGGGAATCCCCAATTATTTCCACTCTCTTGCGTCAATGCAAAATATGATACGGCGTCAGTAATTTGTATCTTTGCCATAATAATTACGAGCAGACATAACTTCATTAAAAAAATATCCCTTTACATTTTAAAAGGTTCCCCAATGCAAACGTTCCCTCCCAGCAATGTATATGCTACGCGCACTGCCATTGGTCAGTCAATGTTGGCAAACGCGCACAGCTGCTAAAAATATACAAGGGAAACCCAGCTATATGCTACGCGCACTGCCAATGGTCAGTTGACGTCAGCTGACTAAAACATACAAGGGAAACCTAGCTGAAGATCCACAGCCGGAAGGGCCTATGCCCAGCTGATCAGTGAGCCAAACATCACCGTAACTTAGTGTACGTGTCCTTTCTTACACAGCATGCATAAGTGCAGGCTTAATTCCTGCTATTATGTATAAAAATAAGGAATGTTAATATATTCCAAATGACAAAAATATTATATTCCAAATAACATTAATATTATGTTCCAAATAACAAAAATATTATATTCCAAATAACATTAATATTATGTTCCAAATAACAAAAATATTATATTCCAAATAACATTACTGTTATATTCCAAATAACATTAATATTATGTTCCAAATAACAAAAATATTATTTCCAAATAACATTAATTTTATGTTCCAAATAACAAAAATATTATATTCCAAATAACATTAATATTATGTTCCAAATAACAAAAATATTATATTCCAAATAACATTAATATTATATTCCAAATAGCAAAAAATATTATTTCCAAATAACATTAATATTATATTCCAAATAATATTAATACTATGTTCCAAATAACAAAAATATTAGTTTATGTACACTTGAATAAATATCTATTTTCATCATGTCAATACTTAACAACTGAGAGACACGGTAAAACACAAGTCCTCACTGATTGAATGTCCGTAGAAAAAGAGATATCACAATAAAACGCCATTGTTCAACAACAGCCATCTAATTGTTTTGTAATGTTGACAGAATGTTAACAGAAACTGTTAATTTTTTAATAAGATCCTAATCAATAAATGAAGACTTCATACATATTTTAATTGTTTTAAACCAATTTTTTATTCAAACCAGGAAGTATAAATTAAAAAACAAAAACAATGTCTAATAACCATGTACAATATATAATACAACTCTAACATAACTCATACATAACTATGTACAGAATATTATACAACCTAAGACTGTTTTTACATATAGAACCCACCCCTCCCCACACACACACATATATATATATATATAAAGAGTCTTTTCATATCTCATTTATTCAGCGGCGCACCTAAACTATGGAAATGCATTTTCTGAGTTAAAACTGTCCATTATTTTCACTTTGAATATAAAAACAAAGTATAACATCAGTTTAACCAGTGGTGTGTCAATAGGCATGTCGAAACTTGGTCTCGGAAATTCCAACAGAAAACGTTCCACTGTTACGTGCACATCGTACAAAATAATTCTGGAATAACGTATCCTCCAACCAGTTGTCACTCATCTTCCCGTAATGACTTAAGCAAAAAAGTGGAAAAATAAATAGTTTGTGGCTGTGACAATCCATATTTAACAAATTACAAACCTGTTACAGTTGGATCGCACAGTTTATAACATTTCGTCTCTTATGCTATATATTGTCTTCTATGAATGTAACTTGCACAGATCTTTCCATTATGTTTTCTCAAAACTTTGCTTACCGTAAAGAGGTACATTCCCCATGATCTTGACACTGGCGAAATTATTTTAAATACTTTCAGTGAGTTTTAATGATTTATAGAGGATAATACAAGCGTTACCAGTTTTTATTAAGTTTTCCTAATTACAATTCATCGCTGGGGTAATAATAATGGTAACCGACCTCGGTGGTGTAGTGGTTAAGTCATCGGACTTAAGGCTGGTAGGTACTGGGTTCATATCTCGGTACTGGCTCCCAATCAGAGTGAGTTTAACAACTCATTGGGTAGGTGTATGACCACTACACCAGCTTCTCTTTCACTCACCAGTAACCCACTGCCCTGGACAGTCGATATTGCTGATGTGTGTGCCCAGCACAACATGCTTGAACCTCAGTTGGATATAAGCACGAAAATAAGATAAAATAATAATAGTGGAGAGGCACTTATTTCAAATTAGATCACTTCCACCTGACAGCAAGTCGTTCTGGCAGTTGAACCGGAAGATGTCACAATGGGCTTCAATTCCTGCCAAAAATAAACTGTTAATACATGTACTTTTGAAATTTATTCTTTATATTTATCTTCGTTTCAAACCAGTATGGGAGGTCGTTAAAAAAAAAAAAAATCAAACATAAAGAAAAATGAAAGAGTCGTTTTTAAGAAGCCAATTTTATAAGATGTGTATACCTCAGGTTTTGAGATTTTCATAAAGTTCCATTTTTGCATATGGCGTATCTTCTCGAGTTCCCAGCCCCTCGTATGTGTTTGTCTGGCCATCTGAATTACCGAGTTCTGAAAAACATACAATAAGCTCGTCCTACATATACCGTAAATCCTCGAATAGAGGCCTGTCTTGAATAGAAGCCTGCTTTAAATAGAGGCCTGCCTTGAATAGAAGCCTGCCTTGATTAAAGGTCGGGTCTCACAGCATCACGAAGAAAATAGTGGCCTGGCTTGAAAAGCGAAAACTACATGTATGGAGAAAAACATTTAATTTCTCAGTAATGTAATAGGTTTTCAACTACAAAAATTGGAAGATTACATTAGAATATGACCTTACAATAAGGCTACTGTAGAAAATTATTCATGAAATAAATAGGAGCTTAGCTGACTCGAATAGAGGTCTGCCGTGATTAGAGGTCTGGTCTCAGAGTCACACACAAAAATAGAAGCTTAATCTTCAATTCAAGGATTTACGATATGTTGAAATAAGTTTTAAAAAGTCACTTTAGTGTACAACCCACAATCAATTTCCTATTCGCATTGGTGCCAATAACCATCGTCTCAAAGGTAAAAAATAAAATATCATTAAACAATAAGCAGTAGTGTAGCATCATATCAAAAGAATTAATACATATAAAAATATATGTGTGTTCATAGAACAACTTTACAGACAGATACAATATATTGTATTTATTTAGTATGTATATATCTATGTGCTGGTGAGTGTGTGTGTGTGTGTGTGTGTGTGTGTGTGTGTGTGTGTGTGTGTGCGTGTATGCAGTGGGTGATGATACATAAAAAAGGTATAGAGATAAATAATAAAGATGCCAGTAATTAAAATAATAAATTTACCGTTACTGTGTCCATGTCTTATGTCATCTAACGATACATGTTGGTGTCTAAAAAAACAATAGACCAAGTTATAGTACCAATACCATATATGTAGTCAATCTAATTAAAATTAGCTCCACTATTACATGTGGATCTAACACCAGCCAGTTGGAGCTCATGTCCACCAATCAAAACCTTACTTGCAGAATCATGCCAGTGATTTGAAAATAATTTGAAAATATTCCGAATTATCCTGAGGGTATACGATATGTTTCATGTGAATTACGAATGCCTTATTTAGACCAGTAGAACTAATTTTAATCGGATTGCTAACAACACTGCGTAGTCTCCAATGTCCAGGTAACATTTCGTCAGTAAATAATAATTTAAATATTGACCAATCACACTTCGCCTTTTATAACGTTATTAGGGAGCATACAAATTCTAAAAATATCGGGTGAGTCTATTTTAGTGGCCGCAGTACAGCGAACCATACCAATACCTACGGGATAGGTTATCAGTCTTCAATTTTACATTAACAATTATTTATTTATTTATAAAACCCCCCAACTAAATCAGTCTTCAGTTTTACATTACAAATTATTTATTTTATAAAATAAAACATGTTTTAAGGCATTCGTAATTCACACGAAACATGTCGTATACCCTCAGGATAATTCGGAATGTTTTCAGATTATTTTTAAATCACTGGCATGATTCTGCAAGTAAGGTTTTGATTGGTGGACATGAGCTCCAACTGGCTGGTGTTAGATCCACATTTAATAGTGGAGCTAATTTTAATTAGATTGATATGTAGTTATCACACTATTTCTCTCACAGTACCCAAAATGTAGTTATCACACTATTTCTCTCACAGTACCCAAAATGTAGTTATCAAACTATTTCTCTCACAGTGCCCAAAATGTAGGTATCAAACTATTTCTCTCGTAGTACCCAAAATGTAGCTGTCACACCATTTCTCTCGTAGAAAGAAAAAAGAAATGTGTCATTTAACGACGCACTCAACACATTTTATGTATGGTTATATGGCGACAGACATATGGTTAAGGTCCACACAGATATTGAGAGAGGAAACCCGTTGTCACCACTTCATGGGCTACTCTCTCCAATTATTATGTACCATCCTACAGACAGGGTAGTACATACCACGGCCTTTGATATACCAGTCATGATGCACTGGCTGGAATGAGAAATAGCCCAATGGGCCCACCGATGGGGATCGATCCCACACCGACCGCGCATCGAGCGAACGCTGTACCACTGGGCTACGTCCCGCCCCTTCTCTCGCAGTCCCCAAATTGTAGTTATCACACTATTTCTCTCGCAGTCCCAAAATTGTAGTTATCACACTATTTCTCTCGCAGTCCCAAAATTGTAGTTATCACACTATTTCTCTCGCAGTACCCAAAATGTAGTTATCACACTATTTCTTTCGCAGTACCCAAAATGTAGTTATCACACTATTTCTTTCGCAGTACCCAAAATGTAGTTATCACACTATTTCTGTCATTCAGACTATGACTGTTTATATATCAGGCTGAAAGAAAGCAATGCTCAACCGAAGATATATTCAGGGAGGTGTTTTTTCAAACGTTAGGTAACATTTTAGAAACAATGTCTCATTTTTATTCATAAACTACAATGCAGACAGTGTGGTCATTTTGTTCCTTCGAAGTGATTTTTTGCTGCATATTCTTTGCCTCAATCATGAAACAAAAATACAAACAAATTATGTCAAAGTGACAGAAACGTTATGTTAAGAAGAGGTATAAAATGTCAAATTTTTGTGTTACGTAATTTCTGAAAGGGTCCAAAAACATAAATGAATAAATTAATGTTTAAAATAAGCCAACGTGTTTGTGATTGTATGTGTATCTGCTTGCACAACGTGATAGTGTGTGCGCGTTTCTTGTCGGTGGTGTTATCCACGAGTGTGTTTGTGTGTGCATGAGTCAATGCGTGTGGTGTAATGTGTGTGTGTGTGTCTATAAATAACAATTTAAATATCGACCAATTACACTTCGCCTTTTATAGCGTTATTCGGGAGCATACAAATTCTAAAAATATCGGGCGAGACTATTTATGCAATAGGCGAACTTGTTGGTCTATTTCAACATTGAAAAAATCAGGGCGAAAAGTGCAGTAATAAACTCTGGATTGTATACTAGTATAAACAGATTTTATGGCTATACCATCACGGATTTATTTTCGTCTTGAAACAAATTTTATATAAAATTGTATATAGAAATTAGTTTCCGGCATACTTCGTAATTTACCCGAATCATTTCGTATACCCTCGGCATAATCCCGAATGTTTTCAAATTCTTTTCAAATCACTGGCATGATTTGGAAGTAAGGTTCTGATTGGTCGAATGGAAGGTCAGCTGGGCATGAGCTCCAACGGGCTGGTGTTAGATCCGCATGTAATAATGGAGCTAATTTTAATTAGATTGTGGAAAAGTTGCAGTCATTATGCCCTTCTACCCCTACACTCTCCCACCCACACAAACACAGCAATGATACAGTATACTAATTAAAATGCTAAAACACTATATTAATGTTAATATTTTAGAACATTTGAATAAGTCAATTTATGCATTTTGGATGCATGTCTTAAAACAGTAATGTACCTTATTAATACCTTATATGGTACAAAAACCGACAGCTTACTATGAACTAAAATTTAAAAAACCCATAAAACACTATATTAATGTGAATAATATGTACATTTTTTGAATAAGTCACGTTTATGCATTTTGGATGCATGTCTTAAAACATTAATATTGTGTAACACAAAAAATCATATCACATCTACATCACACATCGGGAAAGGTTTTTGATATAGCTATCATAGAGACACTGTCTGGAATCGGACAAAATGGGGGCTTGGCCACGTGGTTCATCGCACCTGAGATACTGACCTTCATCTGTCTCAGCGTTACAACAAAACTCTTACATGTGAGTCTGTGAATTATGGCTATTACCTTATATGGTACAAAAACCGACAGCTTACTATGAACTCAAATTTTAAAACCCCATAAAACGCTATATTTATGTGAATAATATTTTAAAACATTTGAATAAGTCAGGTCTATGCATTTTGGATGCATGTCGTGAAGCATTAATATTATGTAAAATTGATATCACATCTACATCATATATTAGGAAAGACTTTTGATATACCTATCATGGAGAAACTGTCTGGAATGGGAAAACAACTCGATTCACCCTGGTGAATTGACCATGTGGTTCATAGCACCCGAGACACTGAACTCCATCTGTCTCAGCGTTACAACAAAACTCTATTTGTGAGTCTGTACATTATGACTATTACCTGGTGGTAATGTCAAAGCTTCCTGTTCATCAGTAAAGTCTTTGTACCCATATCTGTTATAAGCCAAAACTCGCACCAGATATCTCATGTTTGACTGAAGATCTGATATGACAGCTTTCTGGATGGTGCCACGACCATTTTAAGGAATGACTTCAGTTAGATTTCCCCACCGTAATGTTGTGTCTTCTCTGTATTTTACAATAAACTTCTGCTCCGATCCACCGTTAAAAGCCTCTATCCAAGCAACTGAGATTGAGTTTGGATCACTGCTCCATGCTGCGACATAAGAGGGAATATCTGGAGGACCTTCGAGAAACAAAGAAATGTATTGAAACATTCGCATTTCCAAGTATTCACTTTAGAAATGAAGTTTTACGTTAATAAAAACACTATCTGTGAACATTAAATTAAATTTAAAATGCATATATCATACAACCTAAACGAAATCCTGAACAAATGTTGTTACCCATATAGCTTAAAACATATTGGTTCCTATCAAAATGTTATGTCCCACAATAAAATAAAACTCATCGACATAGGTGAATCAAACAAGTTCATTGCTGTGAATAATAATCGGTTATGGATAACAAATAGGATTTTACGCTTGCTACCTCGTGGAATAATTTTCATTATTACTTGCAAGAGTCCATGACAACTGGAAATGATTTCTGTCAGGACATAAAGATGATACGAAATGGAAGCTTGTTTAAAACCCTTTAAGTACAAAAGAAAAACAAACCAATACAGGCATAATAAAATCGTTCCTGCTTACACTTATGATGTTGTTTTCAGGTGGTTCCTTGTTCATTAATTTATATAATAACACAAAATAATTTGAAAGAAAGGCGAAGTCTGACTTGTAATAAGATCCAATTTCAATAACAATCATCGGCAGTGTGCTATAGCTACTCAGTCTGCAGCTAGCACATACATCTACTCATACCTTCTAAAGCACTGGGCGATGTCAGATCTATTAATACCATGAGAAAGTAAGAGTAAGATCCAATTTTAATAACTCTCTATGACATTTATCTGACATTGATCTACAGCTACAGATCTACATATGCATCTACTCATACCTGCTACATCAAGTGTCAGGTTCACTATAAGATCTTGTGGAGCTCCATTTGACACAACAACCTGATAGGTACCAATATCTCCCTGCTGAACATGTGTCAGTGTGAGTTCCCCAACAGCAGATACGTCAGTTGTAGTTGAAGTTCCTGGCATAAGAGTTTTTGTTCTGTCAGTCAGTTTGTACCAGGTGAATGTCGGTGTTGGATTGGCAATCACTGATATCTTCAGAGTGACGTCGTCACCTATTGTTGCTGTAAACCGTTTTAGGAATGGAACTCGATGATCTAATCTTGGTGAACCTGAAATGTAATGAGTGCTTAAACTATTATAACTTCCCTGAGTAGATATAAAAGTCCCTTACATTCCTAAAACAAGAATATTGTGTTTAGTCATTGAACTCGGGACCTTCTCTCTCTTAGTAGATGTGCACGTGGCTAGACAAACCTACTGTGTAAGAAGCACCTTAAAACAAAACAAGGAAATAATCACTACCTTACCAATGTCCTTTTGAGATATGTTTTGATCACTTTAACGGTTTTGTCATTCTCATATCTTCTTCAGTGTTAGTACTTTGTCAACGTTAGCTATATATAATTACATTTATTCTGTTAATCTGTATCCATCTTCATACAAGTCATTCATAGTAAATACCTGTGATCCAGAAGTTTAAATTTTTATCAATAGATTTCACTCGAGTAACTTAATGTGTGAGGTATTACATTATTTACAACCACACATTAATACGGTAGAGCATAAATACATTCTGATTAATTACCATCATATGTGCATATTAAACATTACTAGCATTACCATACGATGCATCCATCCAACCAGATATCAGAGTGAGATCCATTGAGAGAATGTTGGTGGTGCATACCCATTCACATACTGCTCCAATCCCATAATTTTACAAAGTGTATATTGGCAGGATTTGTACCTGCTGTGCTGACTCGGGTGACATTTGACAGTTCAGAGTTCTATTTTATAAAGTGATCTTAGCAGGATTTGTACTGTTGTACCTACTGTACTGACGGGTGGCATTTGATTGTTCACCCAAACAGAAATGCATGCTTGTGGCTAGGTTGTCGATAGGTAGTTACAAGGTTGTTACAAGGTAGTACAAGCAATGCAAGCTATTTGCAAGCTGACATTTAGCTCGTGTAAGGTAGTCTGTAATTCTCCATGCTTGCCGCATGCATGTTTTCATTTGTGCAAGCATGCGCAAGCTTGCTGCATGCATAAATTTAACTGTGTAAGCTTCCCGCAAGCATGTTTTAATGTTTGCAACCTTGCACAAGCTTGCTGCATGCATATCGGCAACTGTGCAAGCTTCCCGCAAGCATGTGTTCATAGTTGCAAGCTTGCTGCATGCATATCTTCAACTGTGCAAGCATGTCTACAGTTGTGGAAGGTTGTTTTGTTTTGGGTTTGTTGTTTTTTTGTGTGTTTTTTTTTTGGGGGGGGGGGGTGAGTTGGGGGTGGGGGGTGGGGTGGACCAGTGCCCTATTTAACAAAGTGACCTTAGCGCTAAGATAGTTTTGTAAAATGGGGCTCAAGACCTTAACTGCTCATCTGCTGAGACTTTCACACAAATCGAAGGTCAATTAACTGTTGTTCGAAAGTATTGTGTGAGTTACATCACATTTTTTTATTATTTATTATTTTTTTATTTTTTTGCACAAAAAATATCTAAAGCTTTGATTATCAAATATTATTAATGATTTACATTAAAGGAAGGGACAATCAAGGCATTTAACAAAGTGACCTTAGCGCTAAGATAGTTTTGTAAAATGGGGCTCAAGACCTTAACTGCTCATCTGCTGAGACTTTCACACAAATCGAAGGTCAATTAACTGTTGTTCGAAAGTATTGTGTGAGTTACATCACATTTTTTTATTATTTATTATTTTTTTATTTTTTTGCACAAAAAATATCTAAAGCTTTGATTATCAAATATTATTAATGATTTACATTAAAGGAAGGGACAATCAAGGCATTTGACCTGGTATGCATATTCAACGATATATAATGCACATTATTGCTTAATATCAACAAGTATAATCGTATAGTTAATTAATAAAACGGTTAAATGTGACGGCTATTATATATAACGGGCGCAGCCATTTTGTACCATCCCAGTGAATACGCCCTCTGGCGAGCTGGTGGTTACGTAATACCTAACGTGTTACGTCAGGAATTAGTCTTCGAACTGAAGAAACAAAAAATACCTGATTTTGCGGATGCATCGCAATATTCTGTAATAATAGTCATCCCAGTAAGCCAGTAATAATTATATATTACTTTTAATACAAAATAAACCACCATTGTCAAAGTGTTGAAATAACTGTATTATGGTTTGTACATAAATTAACCCACGTACTGAAATAATAATCGGAGTGTTTTCTTAGTTAATTGGTCTTTTCTTTCCGTGGCCTGTACCTATGGTTCCTGATTGGCAGGTGTATATTTAGACGGTCCCCAGACACTGTGTCTAGACACACTAAAAAGACGTAATCGATCAGCCGTCTTGCTTTATTACTGTAAGTAATTCTGTAAAACCCTTGATTAAGTATACTTTCCCATCTAAAAGTACAAAACTGACCAATTACGTAATCCCAAAGAAAAGAAAATTATCACTTGGGTATCGTGAGTGGTCGTTTTTGCTCGAACGTAGCATACCAATAGGCTTAATAATATGCATTTTTTCTTTGGTTTTTAAAAAAAGAAAAATAATATAACTCCATTTCGTTCTATTGATGCAAATTGAAATATATTTAGTTAAATAGTTTATTATACTATCAAGTCATTTATGTTGTTTTACAAGTCAGGTTGATGAAAGCGAAGCGCCTTGTCGTAAATTAGAGTGTTTGTTTACACTGTGCATAGAGGAGTTTGACGGAGCTGACGTCACTTCGCCCCAAGCTATACCACCGGACGTCACAAAAACGAAACAAAATAGCTGCCCCCAATTAGCAGGAATAATCATGGTTTTTTAGTAACTCTAAAATTACGAGCTTTTCATTTGCTAAAGTGTCAGTATTTGTTGTGGTCCGGGTATGCATCTTTGCAACACATAAGTCTCTTGTTTGAGTTTACTCTCCCTTTAAATAAAACGTTTCCTTCATTTTCCTTACTTCTTCCATGAGAACTGTTCAAGCACGTCTGTCATGGACACATCATCTGACTTCGCTAGCGAGTTCTATCCAAGACAGGGATGGGGAGTTATTTCCAGTTATGGCTTTGAATTTCCGTTTAGCAATGGCTAATTGATAGATTAAAAAAAAAACACCAGCAAATGTTTTTCAGTGCTAAATATTTCAAATGTTTTATTGATGATTATTTCATTGTTTGCATTTTTAGGTTATGTCTTCATTACTGAATAAATTTTGACACGTTTTTGTTGTGTTATCACAGATGGCGTTTGCATGCATAACGTTGAAATGTGGGTACCCTACGCCATTTCCTGATCCAAATCAATAGCGTGTTTGCCCACCTCGGGCTGCAGTCGCTGCACTAACTCTCCTTACCGTTGACCCAATCAAGTTGTTTATGGTCGTTTGTGGGATGTTATTTCACTCTTGAAGAAGGGCCTGCGTGAGCTGAGCGACGTTGTTACCGTTGACGCGCTTCCTGACCGTCCTGTCCAGCTCGTCTTACAAATGCTCGATCGAGTTCAAATGTGGACTGTATGGTGGTCAATCGAGCACTGGGACATTGTTTTGGTTGAGGAAGTTAAGAAAAAATCTCGCAACGTGCGGCCTCGCATTATCCTGCTGCAACGTGAGGTTACGCGCATGAGTAAGTGGAAGGACGTAAGGCCTGATGACCTGATCCCGATATCGTTGTTGTCCATCTGACCTGAAAAGCGAGAACCGAGATTCAACAGTGAATAACACACACAAGTGAAAGAGATTTGGTACGTGTGCATGCAACCATTGCAATCCACATTGACGTCGCCTGGGTCTAAGTTGCGGACCAACGTAGGGATATCTTGGCCTTAAGTTGAACTCCCGCAAAAATTCTTAACCATTCGTGGACACACTTGGCGACCATGAGTGCCTACGACCTGACGTGCCGTCACCGTAGCCGTCTGAAATCGGTTGCGGAGGTGTGTGAGACGTATGCCTCTATCTTGAAGTGGCAATGTAACACGCGGACGTCCGCTCCTGGGACAGTCAGCTAATTTTCATATGGCTCCGAGACGCCCAAATAAACAAGCTATTGTTGACTCATGTAACCCAAATGTTTGGGCGATGCGACGTTGCGATTGCCCCTGCATAATTGGAGCAATAGCCCTATCCCTATCAAGTTGTAAAATTCGCGGCATTTTGCTTTTCAATCGTGTTAAAATGAAATGTTGTGCAATCTATGTGTACTGTTCAAAATTTCGATTTGGTATAGCATTTAAGTCCATAACACGTGGCAATGGCATGGAAGCACGCTTTCTTGACAAATCGGTAAAAAAAACAAAAAAAACATGCAGCTTATCACGTGCTCGCAGTTGACCCAATTTTAACCACATATTCTTTAGACAGTACAATGAGGTAGCTATGTGTCAAATGTTACTGCATTTGGTATATGGATAGACAGATAGATTGGTTTCTTTCCAACGTGTGCGAAATGTATGCGTGTGTTCTGTTGTAGCCTATAATACCTAATTAGACTTGGCGTGTGAACTCATTGCTACCACTCCCTCATTTAGAATATTGGTTTATAAATATATAATTATTAAAACACTCACATAGAACAGCACCGATAGAAAACTATTAGGTACATAGGTGTCATATGCTGAAGAAAAGGCGGTGGGGATTGTTTATGACAAATATTTTTGTTGAGCAACCGCCGTTCATCGAGAACAAACAAATGTCTTTGGTGCATTCTGGTCACATGTATGGTTTACAATGCATTTCTGCGTGAGAATGTGTTATGTATACTAAAATACGTAACACTGTATAAATTAACATTTAACTATTTTTCTTAATTTACACAGGTTTATGCATACGAAGATGGTCGTTTCATTTTCAACTTAAATGTAGCATTAGATACTATTATAATTTTGACGCAAAAGATATTTCATTTGTAACGTTCTCAATGTCGGGTTTTTTTCAGTAAAGCATATCGTTTGTATAAATTACAGTGGTTAAAAGACTGAAGAATGCCATATAAATAAACATCATAATTATTATAACTGCTATCATGTCACTGTGTTATTTGAAACTTTAATAATTGTAATTAGACCAATTTCTGTTGTAGGCATATACAGCATAATGAACATAATATATTGTTTCAGAAGGAAATGACATGTTAAATGAAGAATGCAGAGCAGACCCTGCAGAACGTAAACTGGTACACATAAAGTACAGTAAATTTTGTTTGTTCAACAAAACTTACGGGGCACATTAATAAATAATCATCGGCTATTGGATGGCGCTGTCAGTGACCATTTTTGACACACTTGCAGAAATAGGAGAAAGGAATGTGCGCAAATCTATGATAATTGCTTAACAAGTGTTACAATTAAAATTAAATACAGTAGTACTATTCGGCCTATACTCACACCAAGTTACCAACCAATGTTATCAACAACGTGATATATAGCCTATATCGTCTAGCACGCTTTGTTTTATTTGTTTTATTTTCTGTGTTGACAAGAAAACAATAAACAAAACGTCGAGTTCACATTATTATTCACTGGGGGGTGGAGGGTGGGGAGTGTGGTCACAGGCACTTCGCGAAATGTCTGATTACGCGTAATGACTGGTTTCACAGATTGACTGTAACATATATATATATATATATATATATACATATATATATATATATATATATATATATATATATATATATATATATATATATAGTGTGTGTGTGCGTGTGTGTCTGTGTGTGTGTGTGTGTGTCTGTAAATACATGTATAAATATATAAAAACCATCGCTGCTGCTACAAAGTGGTTGTCTTATGAACATGTTAACAATAATATTAGCTTGTAACGCAATGACGTTTTGACTGATAAAATAAACCTGTTTTGGGTGGTTGTTTTCCGACGTAAAACGTGGGGGGGGGGGGTCATTTGCACGTTGGTCCTCTCACACACACACACACGCACTCCAAAATGTGGGAGACATGTCTCCCCGTCCCTCGCCAAGTAACGCCCATGAATATATAAGTATTAAGCACTCACCTAGAACGTGATTAACAGCACCGATAGAAACTAGTATGTATATTAGCACAGCCATTGCCACACTGATCTGTATAGACTGGGTTTCTTCCGGGTGCACTGTGTATGGCTTTCTGAGTGACTCCAATAACAAAACATCTAGGTCAGACACAACGCGAATTATGAGTGCGTCGTTGAATAAAACGTCTTCCTTCTTGCCGTTTGACTATTATATATATATATATATATATATATATATATATATATATATATATATATATATATATATGTCATTAAACCCATTTGATATTTAATATTATTAACACACAGAGACACACACACACAGAGAGACAGCGACAGAGAGAGAGAGAGAGAGAGAGAGAGAGAGAGAGAGAGAGAGAGAGAGAGAGAGAGAGACGCAGACAAATAGACACAATTAAACTAGTAACAACAAATTAAAGGTCAGCACATGATCTGATTTTATTATACTTTTTCAAAAGTTAAACAAACAATTCAGGGGCGGTAACAAGTAACAACAAGTATGTTACAGAAGTGGTTACAGCATTGCAGATTATTGCATGTGTACTCCAGGGCCCAATTTCACAAAACATCGTATGCCTAGTTTGCACGTAAACATAAATCTACGACTAAACACAGGTCGTTTATATACAAAACAGTACAACTAATTAAGCCCCAAATGCATGCACCTGTGCCACTACCAGTCGTATGGTTAGTGACACTCTGATGATTCGTATAGTGGTAGTACTCTTTTATAGTCGTCGCTGTACGAGCGCGCGTTGTGAAACACTCGTACAACGGTTGATAAACTCGGAAGATCGATCAAGTTTAAGGAAGATTTTAATTGGTTATAAGTTACACATTTCACACATTTCACAAGGTATAGTTCAGTTCTTCTCTGGGTTCTCGTCACAGAGTTAACTGATAGGATGATCGTGGTTCGGGATAAAATGTTCACAGGAACTGCATCTGCCTCACGTGATTGTCGGATGTTTCAGTTTTACTTTCGTCAGAAAGTATAACGACCGGCTGGGTCAACAAAGTAGTTGATTCTTGGATTGCCGTTGGCCGGAGCTTTTCGTGGTCGAGAAAAGACTGTCGATAGAGGTTGCTGGCTCTTCTTTTAAACACTACTGGCACGAGGACGGTATGCGGGTCATGCAGCGACATTGGTCGTTTGAGGCCGGATCTGTCCGTCAACACAGTCGTACGCGGTCATCTCGCACCGTCCACAAAGTTCATATATGAATTATAGACTGACCACCGCTGGCCCATCGCTGTTCCTTTAATGTCAGGAGAATTAGTTCGGAGATTTCTGGACTGACTTCCGCTGGCCATCGTCGTTCCTTTAATGTCAGGAGAAATTAGTTAGCTATCTCTTTCGTTAATGTGAGGGTATTGTGTTACACACCTTTCTAGTGAGTATATAATATATGTCATGCAAATGGATTTAATCTCTTGGGTAAAATTACGCCAGGAGTAAATTTGCGTCTACTCCTGGGTAGGGCCTCCACGAATCCAAAATATTAGACTCTAGTACTCGAGAGTCAAACTTAACCCGGAGTCGAGTACGGACACTTACACTAGATGATGATGATGATACTAATAAAGTGAAATAGCATTATGCATCTTAATTCCAGCGCTGAAAATGGATGCCAAATTATACCATTGTAATGCGTTCCACACATTCGACTTTTGTTTTCCCTCCATTTCTTATACACCCGTGTAGGAGATCACCGTTGTGTATCAAAAGCGTATACAGCGTATGTTGGAGATCGTTTCTGAGAGGTCATGATCCAGCTTAGTGTTATTCTATGGAGATGCAAAGTGACGTCATTGAAATACTGACGTCATTCAAATTCAAAATTAGCTGTATTATTACAATGCTTCGCCACATTAAAATGCTCCCTTTTCATCAATTTCATTTCCGAGTGGTTGGCAAATATTTTAGAGTGCTCTATTTTTAAGAAAATCGGATCTGTTAGTACAGTAGTGATTTGGTTATGACATGGTATGTATGCTTAAAGCCAAGTATCATGACCCAGTTAGGCTACATTCCGCAACAACATAATTTAGTTCATTATATTGTTTAAATTTTCATTGTTTCGTGGTAGGTAATGTATATTACATTCGTGTCCGTTTGATACCATTTATCGTACAACTCGTTGTTTAAAAAAAGTATCCAATGAGCGAAAGATAAATGGTAAAGCCAAGTATCCATACGTCATGACCCAGTTCAGGGGCGGATCCAGGAATTTTAGCAGGGGGGGGTCTAGTCTTGAGCCTTTGAAGGGGCCCCCCCCCCCCCCTCGATAGAAAATTTTCATATTTGAAGATAGCTTTAGATGGATTTGAAGTATATTCCCGTTATCAAAATCCTGCTTGTTGGTCCAGACCCCCTCAACCCCCCCCCCCCCCCCCGGATCCGCGTCTGCAGTTAGGCTTCGTTCCGTAACAACATAATTAAAGCTACTGTCACACCTTGCCGGATAGCGTTAACGGACGTCCGACGGAGAGTAAAATTTTCAATCCGTTCTTCTCTGTTCACATGCGTTTCCTGTCCGTTTGTCGTTCGGCGAATGCGTTCCTTGTCAGGCAAGGTCCGGCGAGGTCCGTTCAATCCGGCGGAAAGTTTTGTGCATGCACAAAACTTGGAACGGACTCCACTTGGCAAAGGCGTCCGCCGGTTGTACGGTTGTTGTGCGCTGGGCATGCGTTTTGTTCGGAACTCGTGTGTTCCTCGTCCTGGGCCCATATTTTCGAAGCTATCTTAGCCTACGAAATCGTGAAATCATCGTAAGCTATGACGTCACAATGGCGTGCGCTGTAGTGACGTCACAACCTACGACGGTTTTACGATTTCGTAGCGCTAAGATCGCTTCGAAAATAGGGCCCCTGTACTTGTCAGTTCGCATTCGTTGATGTCCAGTGGACGTGACTCGCGGCCGGACTACTACCTGACATGCATCGGATGAACCGGAAGTGTACCGCATGTTCAGCGGACGATTACCTAAGGAACGCATGGGAACTGACGTGTAATGGGGTCCACAGGACAAAACTGACGACTTTAGGAAAAGTACAATATAAGTACCGTACATGTAACGGGTCTTCACCGGGTCCGAAACGGACAGCGACGTACATCCTCCGGAGTATATAATGTGGCTTGCCTGTCTCACCCCCTCACACCTTCTGGAACCGTGAGGACCTTCATGATGGAGTGTCGTGTGAGACTCCGCCTGCAGTATCAAGTGGCCCTGATCCAGGTACAGATTGGCCTTCCTCCGTGCCTTGTCCTTGCCCTTCCCAGCCTTCCCGGATTTCCCATTGGTTATCTTGGAGAGAGGTGTTGAGCCAACTGGAGCCTGAGAACTGGTAACTGGGAACTATATTAACGTGCCCACATCCTTTCAGTTCAGGCACGCCCACCCTGGACTCGGTCTCTGACTTCACCAGTAGCCGATTCCATGGCGGGAGGGGTGGTGCCTGATGATACTGTGTTCAATTCACCGGACTATTTGTATCCGTTTTGTCCGTCACGTGACATGTACAAATACGTTCGAATAACGTTTTGTCAGTTTCTCATGCGTCCCGCTTTCGTTTTGACCGGATCTTGACCGTTACTCGTACGGTAATGTCCGTTACAGTGGCCGGTAATTGTCCTGTACTTGTCCGGTGATTGTGCGGTCATTGTGCGTTTTATCCGCTAAATATCGGGTGTTCTTCCGTTCGAAGGGCCTCGAGCAGCAACGGAGACGACTTTCACCACCGGATAATTTTCTTTTGCTCCGTCGGACGTCCGTTAATGCTATCCGGCAAGATGTGACAGTAACTTTATATTGTTTAAATTTTCATTGTTTCGAGGTATGTAATGTATACTACATCCGTGTCCGTTTGATGCCATTTATCTTACAACTCGCTTTAGCTCGTTGAATACGTTTTTAAACAACTCGTTGTAAGGTAAATGGTATCAAACGGAAACCCATGTATTATTCTCTATGTCTCATAGCCCTCTAATGTAACCGACGGCAAGCATAAAAATATAATTAAAAGAAAAGGAAGGAAGTAAGGAAAAGTTTTATTTAATGATGCACTCAACACATTTTATTTACTGTTATATGGCGTCAGACATATGGTTAAGGACCACACAGATATATAGAGAGAGGAAACCCGCTGTCACCACTTAATGGGCTACTCTTTTTCGATTAGCAGCATGGGATCTTTTATATGCACCATCCCACAGATAGGATAGTACATACCACGGCCTTTTTTACACCAGTTGTGGAGCACTGGCTATAACAAGAAATAGCCCAATGGGCCCACCGACAGGGATCGGTTCTAAACCAACCGCGCACCAAGCGAGCACTTTACCACTGGGCTACATCACGCCCCTAATAATTAAAAGATGGTTCTCTTCCTTGCACGGGTACTCGTGTCCTGTGAACGGACTCGAGTCTTGCTAGACTATGCTCGTGCCCGAATACTCGTGGAGACCCTACTCCTGGGGTCTTGTAAATGTGTATTTACTCATATGTGAGTATCTTATAATATAAATTAATTGAAATTCTGAAGGTTACGTTGTAGTTTCCATCTGCTAATGAGGAAACGTGAGTTAGAGAAACAGAAGTTCAAAGATGAAATAAAACTAAAGAACTAAAAACATATAGGATGGAAACAGAAAAACTACATAGGAGGGGGGGGGGGGGGTGGAGCGTGCAAATGACCCGTGCGTGTGCGTGCGTGTGTGTGTGTGTGTGTGTGTGTGGAGCGGTCTTCCATTTGCAAACCCAAAGCCATATACTTAACACTGTAAATGACTTGCTTATATTGTTCCGGTTCTTCATTAAACCATGTGATTTATTGACTGTAGCAAAGTGTTTCACATCAAACTTTAAATATTATAGGTTTCGGTGCAATTTCAGGAGCCAATCATTCAGAATGTCTCAAAGGATAGGAGTGAAACCAAACAGACAAATTGTGGATTAACATTATTCTAGAATTATACTTATTTCTGTCAATGTCGAAAGAGGGAAGAAAAACGCAGAACGTCTTAAACCTATGGCACCACATACATATCCATATCAGCCAATGTTAATGTTCTTGATCTTGTATTTTGTATGATAGCACACATATGCACGAACACACGCACAAACACACGCACATGTAAATAATATTCTTTGGTTTAAAAATAAACAGACAGCTTACAACAAACTGATTCAAAAACATTCCTTTTAGCCTATACATTCTTTTCCTGGATTAGTCCAACCGCAAGAGACGTAACTAGGATTTTTTTTTTTTTTTTGGGGGGGGGGGGTGGTGGGAGGGAAGGGGTTGGGCGGACAGATAAATTGTTGGACGAATAAGCATGGAAGGCACGAGGCACCAGCAGGCATGTGTGCAGGTAACTTTACTGGTGGTAAAGACTGGTGGGTCAGTAAAATTCTTCATCATAAATGTTGGAAAATGTAACCTTTTATAAATGCAGTTTACACGACTTATAATTTGTGCAGGGTCGTAGCTAGGATTTGTTTTGATTTTTTTGTATTTGATTTTTTATTTTTTTTGGGGGGGTGGGGGGGGGGGCATCTGCGTAATTAATAGTCTAAAACTCCTTATACGGTTAAGAATAGAATTTTCTTAAATTTCTATCTTTTCCGGATTTTTTTCCCGGGTCTCTATTAGTTGTGAAGAATGTTGTGGGATTATCACAAATGCTATTATTTAAAAAGAAAATGTTATTTACTAAATTTCAAGTGTCACATTTGAAACCTACAAAAACACACACAAAATCATATTTACAATTTATTTATGCCGTGTTTATCATATTTAAAATGTTCAATGTCTAATTTCTATTTAAACATTTTAAAACATAATAAAAATTACATAATTCTAAATATCTTTCTTTTAGTTTGTGAAGACAGCCTCTGAGAATAGTTCTGAGGTAAAGCACCCGCCTGATGCACGGTCGGTATAGGATCGATTCCCGTTGGTAGGACCAGTGAGCTATTTTTCATTCCACCCAGTGTACCACGATTGGTATATCAAAGGCCATGGAATGTGTTATTCTGTCTGTGGGGAAAATGCATATAAAGGATCCCTTGCTACTAATGAAACGATTCAGCGAGATTCCTCTCTAAGACAGGGTTTCTGCCGGAGGGTAAAATGGGTATGGCGCCATACCCAAATTATTTTGCAGATTTTTTTAACCCCAAATAACCCATATCATTACTGTATTATTACTGTATGATTTTTTTTTTAACCCTAACCCTAAACTAAACCCATTTTCTTTCTGTGGAAGGCCTCCCATACACCCTGTTGACTGTGGTTGCATTCAATTTTATAGCGTCATACCCAAAAATTTCTTTCTGGTGGAAACACTGTAAGACTATGTAAACATTACAAAATATTTAACATCCAATAGCCGATGATTAATTATGTGCACTAATGGTGTCATTAAACAAAACAATCTTCAATTTCTATTAAGTTTCCGAACTATACAATCCAAATTAAGAAGATAGACTAAAATTGTCAATGTTAAATATCTATTTAAAAATAAAATTTATAAAGAATTCAAAAATTCTAAATATCTATTAGTTTGTGAAGACTGCCCCAGTTAATCATAGTACCATGTTTTATAAGTATCTGATCAAAACTCTAGAAGATAAGACATTCAAATTTTCAATTTTTTTAACTTAATAAAAAATATCTCTATTAGTTTGTGCAGGGTATCAGAGGATTATTGTAACAAGCTTCCGAATAATTCAGTCAAAACTGTAGAAGACAGACTTGAAATGAAATCTTGACGAACGGATGGACGCCAGACAAATGATATTACAAAAGCTTATCTAACAAAAGTCATAGTGGGGCTAACAATAACATGTTTTGTTCTTATTAAAATAATCTGTACAGAATTCATGTCTGTCTGTAAAACATGTGTGGGGTTGTTTTTTTTCTCCAGTTTTCTCAAAAGTTTCTTAAAATGAGTTAGGCGATTTTATTAAAAGGTCAGTGATGTACATACGCATTTTATGCTCTCTTTTGTCTTGCGTTTTTTCACTGTATGGCTAATTTCGTTTCATTCTTATGCTTGAGTCTTTGTCACCATTGTAATGTTTTGGTTGTTGTTGGTCAAATTCATCAAGCTACCTGATAAATTGTGACAGTCTTAAGTTATGATCGGACAAATTCACCATCTATTGTCCCAAGTACTGTAGATTCCTAAAGGGACAATTCAAAAGTTAAGTTAGTTTGTTTTTTTAACGACACCACTAGAGCACATTGATTTATTAATTATAAGCTATTGGATGTCAAAAATTTGGTAATTTTGACATATAGTCTCAGAGAGAAAACACGCTACATGTTTACATTAGTAGCAGGGAATCTTTTATATGCACCATCCCAAAGACAGGATAGCACATACCACAGTCTTTGATATACCAGTTGTGGTGCTCTGGCTGGATCGAGAAATAGCCCAATAGGCCCCCCGACGGGGATCGATCCCAAACTGACAGTGCATCAAGCGAGCGCCATAGCTGCTATCCAGAAATGTGGATTCAAACTTGCCGAACACCCACCCTATTCTCCTGATTTGGCTCCCTCTTCCTGAAAATGAAAAAGGAACTCGGTGGTCATCATTTTGCCACAGTTGATTATGTTATGAATGCTGTGGACCGCCATTTTGGGCCCCACAATGCTGGGGCCCAAAATAGCGCCTTCTACACAGAAGGGATCTGTCTGCTCCATGACCGCTGGACTAAGTGTGTCAATGTAGGAGGGGACTATGTTGAAGATGACGCCTTCTACACAGAAGGGATCCGTCTGCTCCATGACCGCTGGACTAAGTGTGTCAATGTAGGAGGGGACTATGTTGAAGATGACGCCTTCTACACAGAAGGGATCCGTCTGCTCCATGACCGCTGGACTAAGTGTGTTAATGTAGGAGGGGACAATGTTGAAGATGACACCTTCTACAGAGAAGGGATCCGTCTGCTCCATGACCGCTGGACTAAGTGTGTCAATGTAGGAGGGGACTATGTTGAAGATGACGCCTTCTACACAGAAGGGATCCGTCTGCTCCATGACCGCTGGACTAAGTGTGTCAATGTAGGAGGGGACTATGTTGAAGATGACGCCTTCTACACAGAAGGGATCCGTCTGCTCCATGACCGCTGGACTAAGTGTGTCAATGTAGGAGGGGACTATGTTGAAGATGACGCCTTCTACAGAGAAGGGATCCGTCTGCTCCATGACCGCTGGACTAAGTGTGTTAATGTAGGAGGGGACTATGTTGAAGATGACGCCTTCTACAGAGAAGGGGTCCGTCTGCTCCATGACCGCTGGACTAAGTGTGTCAATGTAGGAGGGGACTATGTTGAAGATGACGCCTTCTACAGAGAAGGGATCCGTCTGCTCCATGACCGCTGGACTAAGTGTGTCAATGTAGGAGGGGACTATGTTGAAGATGACGCCTTCTACACAGAAGGGATCCGTCTGCTCCATGACCGCTGGACTAAGTGTGTCAATGTAGGAGGGGACTATGTTGAAGATGACGCCTTCTACACAGAAGGGATCCGTGTGCTCCATGACCGCTGGACTAAGTGTGTCAATGTAGGAGGGGACTATGTTGAAGATGACGCCTTCTACACAGAAGGGATCCGTCTGCTCCATGACCGCTGGACTAAGTGTGTCAATGTAGGAGGGGACTATGTTGAAGATGACGCCTTCTACAGAGAAGGGATCCGTCTGCTCCATGACCGCTGGACTAAGTGTGTCAATGTAGGAGGGGACTATGTTGAAGATGACGCCTTCTACACAGAAGGGATCCGTCTGCTCCATGACCGCTGGACTAAGTGTGTCAATGTAGAAGGGGACTATGTTGAAGATGACGCCTTCTACACAGAAGGGATCCGTCTGCTCCATGACCTCTGGACTAAGTGTGTCAATGTAGGAGGGGACTATGTTGAAGATGACGCCTTCTACAGAGAAGGGATCCGTCTGCTCCATGACCGCTGGACTAAGTGACCGCTGGACTAAGTGTGTCAAGTAGGAGGGGACTATGTTGAAGATGACGCCTTCTACAGAGAAGGGATCCGTCTGCTCCATGACCGCTGGACTAAGTGTGTCAATGTAGGAGGGGACTATGTTGAAAAATGACACCTTCTACACAGAAAGGATCCGTCTGCTCCATGACCGCTGGACTAAGAGTGTTAATGTAGGAGGGGGCTGACTCATTCTACCTTAGGCCACGAACGTATCAATCACCCCTCGTATAGCCTTAGATAGTAAACCCACTATATTTTTCCATTAATAGCAAGGGATCTTTTATATGCACCACCCAACAAACATGATAGCAAATACCATGGTCTTTAATATACCAGTTGTGGTACACTGGCTGGAACGAAAATGAGCCTAATAGGCCCACTGAATCATTTTACCACTTGGCTATGCCCCGCCCCAATTTAATAGACACAATTTGTAAAACCATTAATTTTAATCTGTAAAAAAAAAATTGATCCATGAAAAATATAAAACTGATGATTTTCTTTCCTTGTTTCATGGTTCGTTTGTTTGTTTGTTTTTTGTTTTTCGTAGGTTTTTTTTTTTTTTTTTTTTTTTTTTTTTTGGGGGGGGGGGGTGGGGGGTCAGGGAATGGTGGTGGTGGTTTTGGGGCGAGGGGTTTGTTGTTTTTTAGAACACTGTGTGTGTGTGTGTGTGTGTGTGTGTGTGTGTGTGTGTGTTTGGGTTTTTTCGGGGGTGGAGGTCTTTCTTTCTTCTTAAATTCATGTTCAGTGGTAGAATAAATTATAATTCTATTAATGACCATAAAGTGAAGAGAAATTTGAACATCAATCCCCTCCCCCCTCATATAGCATTAATAGCAATCATCGGAGGAAAATGTACCGTCTGTGCCGCCCCTGGTACAAGATGTAAAGTCATTGTGAGGGAAACAGCCCGTGACCACATGTATTTTTTTTATTTGGCCTACAATATTAGCACGAAAAAAATTATGCAATGGGTTCCGATGATCATAGTGCACAGAACTGAAAACTATTTTCTTTAAAATTTGAAATCCTTAGGCCTGTTGCTACAATATATAGTAATTATGCTAAGAGGCCAAATATATGCATCTTTTATGATCCATTTTTTTATTTATTATTCCCACTGACCCTGCCATCCATTTTGTTTGTGTCACTTATTGCAAATTCATCAAGCTACCTGAGAAACAGTGACCCTCTGAAGGTATGATCAAGTTCATCAAGCTACGTGATAAACAGTGACCCTCTGAAGGTATGATCAAGTTCATCAAGCTACCTGATAAACAGTGACCCTCTGAAGGTATGATCAAGTTCCCCATCTATTCTGCCAGGAATTGTAGATTCAAAACAAACACTTTGTAAAAACATCAATTTTAATCAGTAAAACATATTTTGATGCAAAATATAAAGTACAAAAATGGGTGAATTTTATTCGCATTTTTCTAATAGCTAAACTAAAGCGTTGAAACAGATAAAATATGTTCATCTAATTTTATATAACTGAAAACAATATACAATATACAATCATATTCGACAAAGATTAATCTAAAATCAAGTTACAAACCTATCTGTTTAACAAACCAAAAGTTATTACATTAAAAAAAGAATATTAATAATGATAATAATAATAATTAATAATTATGTATTTACGTAAGTAAATTACAGGTCAGCATTTAATTTTTAAAATATGTTTAAACATTTAAAAAAGGTTGTAGAATTTTGTAAAGAATTAAAGACTGAATCATCATTACCTTAGACTATAATCATTATGATCAATATTATGAAAGTTATACAGTTATCTCTTTTAGTAAATTAATGTCCTATGGAATGTACAGCTCCAATGTAGGTAACTATGGTGACAGACCGGTGTTAGTACCGAGGCATTGGTTGTCATATTTTAGAGGGCGGCAAAATCATCGAAATTGTATTAAAATTATTTTATTTTTTTATTTTTTTACGAACTTCAACTGATCCACAAAGTAAAATCACCTCTTTGTGCCAGATTACCGCTCGCCCCCTCCCACGCCCTCACTATTAGCCGCCTACCTCTAGAGTGTTCTGCTAAGTAGTAGAATCTACTCTTTAAGACTGATGATTCCGACCGCCCTCGTCCCCTGCTCATCGCATATCCCTTAATTGTTTCACATAGTAGTAGAATCCACTCTGCTCTATATGATCATCCACACCACCCATCCATCCCCATCATGGACATGCGCAGCGGGGGACATTTGCCCCTTCTTGGATTTAGACCTGATTTGTCTTTGACTTGTATTTGTCTCTGTATATAGTGATCTTGATTTTGAAGTCAAGAAAAATAACTATCATCTCGCAAATGAAAGATCGCTGTTACCAGTATGCATCTTCCTATACCATAATTCAATATTTCAAAACTGTGACCTCAATTAAGTGTAAAATTCCTGGTATAAAAATATGTTTTATTAAATAATAAAATAAAAACTTTTCATGTCTTTGTAGGACAGTTAGTTTGTTTTGTTTTGTATAACGACACCACTAGAGCACACTGATTTATTAATCATCGTCTATTGGGCCCTCAAAGAGTAAGCAATCTTATGCCAAGCTCGCTTCATCAAATGGGGTTCTGGAATAATACATATTGTACAACTAACTATACTGAATAATAACATTAATGGCATTAACAAATTAGATCAACTATATTTTGACATTTACAGCATTTCTGGAAGATGATGTGTTAGAAATGGCTTAATGTTCCTCTTTTGAGTCCCGCCCTCAGGCCTTTGGAAGGTCACAAAGACCAAACTTAGAAAGTTGTTGTTCCGTGCGACAAAATGTTCTTGGAATTGGTCTCGTAGTTTTGGAGATGAAGGTGAAAATGTGAACGATCAATCTGATTAAAATTAGCTCTACTGGTCTACATATTCTAAAAAAACAGGGGGAAAAGTACAGTAATAAACCAATTTTATGGCTATACCATCACGGTTTTGCTTTCCGGTTTTTTGTCTTGAAACGAATTTTATATAAAATTTTATATTGAAATTAGTTTCCGGCATACTCCGTAATTCACCCGAATCGTTTTGTATACCCTCGGCATAATCCCGAATGTTTTCAAATTCTTTTCAAATCACTGGCATGATTTTGCAAGTAAGGTTTTGATTGGTCGAATGAAAGGCCAACTGGACATAGCTCCAACGGGGTGCTGTTAGATCAACAGGTAATAGTAATTAACCAGTGGAGCTAATTTTAATTCGATTGGTGACTGATTTATGAACACCGCACAGCGGATGAAAACGGATCGCAATCGGCACTTGAGCCTTTGGCTGAGGTGACCTAATAAGATGGGTTTAGAAGGCTAATTACATAACCAGGTACACTATATACAGAATGTTATACAACTATACTACTTTAAGCAATAGAAAACACACACACACACACACACACACACACACACACACACACACACACACACACATATATATATATATATATATATATATATATATATATATATATATATATACATACATACATACATACATACATGCATGCATGTAAGTCAAACGTTGCCAAACCATGGGGCCTTAGAACCGCGTGGTTGTTGGACAGGTACGAATATGGTCGACTAACGATCGTTCTATTTTTGTGGAACGTAGTTGGTCTGATTGGTAGCGTTCCGGCCCAACAATTGCGGGCGATTGGGTGCCACAGGTAACGGTAACGGCATGAGGAAAAATGTGAAGACAATAAAGGATTTTAATATCCCCTGTGCCAGTGCGTCATTGAATATATGTATAAGTCAAAACGCGACATACATACAATAGAGATATTCAAAATATAAAAATACTTACATACATATATATATATATATATATATATATATATATATATATATATATATACACACAACTACAAATCTGACTGTTGCGTTTTCGCTGGAGTTCAGTACACACACACACACACACACACACACACACACATCTTAAGTCTCTTTTCATATCTCATTTGTTCAGCAGCGCACCTAAACTATGGAAATGTACTTTCTGAGTTAAAACTGTCCACTACTTTCACTTTGAATATAAAAACTAAGTATGGCACCAGTTTAGTCAATGCTGTGTCATTAAGTATATCGTGACTTGGTCTCGGAAAGTCCATTAGAAAACATTTGAATGTTTCATTGTCACGTCGCTCAAAATAATTTTCGAATAACTTATCTTGTAAACGGTTGTCACGCATTTTTCCGTAACGACTTCTGCAAAAGAAGGGGGGTAGCAACAAATAGTTTGTGCCTGTAACCATCCAAATTAACATATCACAAATATGTGAAACAAGATAAAAATAAAATTACACACGAATACAGTTGGGTAGCACAGTTGATGACATTTCGTCTCTTATGCTATATATTAGGTTCCATGAATGTAACTTGCACAGCTCTTTACATTATATTTTGTCAAAACTTTGCTTACTGTAAAGAGCTACCTTTCTCTAGACCTTGACACTGGTGAAATTATTTTAAATACTTTCTGTGAGTTTTAATGATTTATAGAGGATAATACACGCGTTACCAGTTTTTATTAAATGTTCCTAATTACAAGTCATCGCTGGGGTAATAATAATGGTAACCGACCTCGGTGGTGTAGTGGTTAAGCCATCGGACTAAATGCTGGTAGGTACTGGGTTCATATCTCGGTACTGGCTCCCAATCAGAGTGAGTTTAACAACTCAGTGGGTAGGTGTATGACCACTACACCAGCTTCTCTTTCACTCACCACTAACCCACTGACATGGACAGTCGATATTGCTGATATGTGTAAAGAGATACATTCCCCTAGACCTTGACACTGGCGAAATTATTTTAAATACTTTCTGCGAGTTTTAATGATTTATAGACAATAACACACGTGTCATCCCTTTTTATAAAATAAACCAAATTCTCATTGCAAGTCATCGCTGGGGTAATAATATCAGTAACCGGCCTCGGTAGTGTAGTGGTTCAGCCGTCGGACATAAGGCTGGTAGATACTGGGTTCGTATCTTGGTACTGGCTCACACTCAAAGTGAGTTTAACGACTCAGTGGGCAGGTGTATGACCACTACGCCGTCTTCTCTTTCATTAACAACTAACCCATTGCCCTGGACAGACAGTCGATATTGCTGAGATGTGTGCCCAGGACAGCGTGCTTGAAACTTAATTGGATATAAGTACGAAAATAAGTTGAAATGAAATAATAATAGTAGAGAGTCACTAATTTGAAATCAGATAACTTCCACCTGGCAGTTGACCACGAAGATGTCACAATGGGCTGCAATTCCTGCCAGAAACAATCTGTTGATACTTTTAGAATTTCTTCTTTATATTTATTTTCGTCTCACACCAGTATGGGAGGTCGTTAAAATGCATTCATTCAAACATAAAGAAAAACAAAAGTTCGTTTTTAATACGCCAATACTACAAGATGTGAATACCTCAGGTTTTGACATTTTCATAAAGTTCCATTTTTGCATATGGCGTGTCTTCTCGAGTTCCCAGTCCCTCGTATGTGTGTGTCTGGTCATCAGAATTACCGAGTTCTGAAAAACATATAATAAGCTCGTCCTACATATACCGTAAATCCTCGAATAGAGACCTGCCTTGAATAGAAGCCTGCTTTGAATAGAGACCTGCCTTGAATAGAGGTCTGCCTTGAATAGATGTCTGCTATGAATAGAAGCCTGCCTTGAATAGAGGCCTGCTTTGAATAGAGGCCTGCCTTGAACAGAGGTCTGCTATGAATAGAAGCCTGCCTTGAATAAAGGCCTGCTATGAATAGAAATCTGCCTTGAATAGAGGCCTGCTATGAATAGAAGTATGCCTTGAATAGGGGCCTGCTATGGATAGAAGACTGCCTTGAATAGGGGCCTGCTTTGAATAGAATTCTGCCTTGAATAGAGGCCTGCTTTGAATAGAAGCCTGTTTCGAATGGAGGCCTGCCTTGAATAGAGGCCTGCTTCGAATAGAAGCCTGTCTCGAATGGAGGCCTGCCTTGAATAGAGGCCTGCCTTGAATAGAAGGCTGCCTTGAATAGAGGCCTGCCTGAATAGAAGCCTTCTCCGATCAAAGGTCGGGTCTCACAGCATCGTGAAGAAAATAGTGGCCTGGCTTGAAAAGTGAAAACTTCATGTATGGAGAAAAACATTTAATTTCTCAGTAAGGCAAGAGGTTTTCAAGTAAAAAAAAATTGAATGATTACGTTAGAATATGACCTTACAATAAGGCTATTGTAGAAAATTATTCATGAAATAAATAGGAGCCTGACTCGAATAGAGGTTTGCCGTGATTAGAGGTCCGGGCCCGGTTGTTCGAAACCTAGGTTAGCGCTAACCCTGGGTTAAGTGCCAAACCCAGAGTTAAATTTAATCACCGATTGAAAAATGCATTGTTCGAACGTTGGTTAGTGATAACTATGAGTTAAATATACCCTAACCCTGGGTTAAAGTTAAAGCAGCTCTGACCTGCGGTTAAATGTCTAACCAGTGATTAAGAATGGCGAATTTGATTCCATCTGTATGTTTAGATGCGTTTGTAATATAAAATTGTGTTGAAATAGAAAATCGGCATAAATTACAATGACGTCAAATTCCGGCGAAAAAAAAAGTTCAATGACGTAGAATATCTGGTTCATTGATTTTATTTTCTGATTGGGACCATGGGAGCGTGAAGGGTGGTTAATATCGGGGAAACACATCGATCTGTATTAACCGTCTCTTATTATTAAATTCTCCATTAAATAATATATTGAATAATTAAAAACACCATTTGCAAGACTGGTTATACTTTACTGCTTGAAGTAGACCCTACTCATTCCTCAAAGGTACCAGACATTTCGCGCCCAATATAGTTTGCCCCAAGTCAGTTCGCCTACAGTGTGACCAGACGGGATCTAGCTCAATCCGTCGAGCGCTCGCCTGGGGTCGTAGTGGAGACCTTTGTGGACCCAATCTCCGATTTTTATTTTTTGCTGTCTCAACTATTTATTAATTCGCACCCCCCACCCCCCCCCCCCCCCCCCCCCCCCCTTCCCCCGATGTCAGATATTAATTAAAGACGATTTTGATGGAAGTCGTTTGTTCGTTTTACAAAGAGGATAAAAAGTGAACAGATGGTGTCTGTTAAATATTAAAATTAAAGATATATTAATCCAAAAGGGTTTTATTTCAATTGGAACTAAAACAAACTGGGTTGCTGATTTGGTGATGAGACTCACGCGAGGTCCAAATAGAGCGAAGTCACTTCTCTCACACATCTTGAGAGGGCGAAGTTTTTAACAGGAGGGAAACTTTATTTGTTTTTCATTTAAAAATAATAACAAAATAACCCAATATTATTGTATAATTTTTACATCTTTATATGTTGAGTTTATTAATCATGAGAAAGGGTGTAAAACCAGTCTCCAACAAATAACGTGTAATCCGAGGAATACACATTAAAATGAAAAACAAAAACCAGTAAGCACTCAAAGGAATATATGAAATCTGTTCGTATGATTGTCACGGCAAAAGGCTTATATTTTAATGAACAGGTCAGTATACAAATAACTTTATGTAAATCTATAAAGTCTATTTTAATGGCAAAATTATTTACTCTTATCATTAATATATGACTTTCTTAACCCTAACCCTAAACTTAACCTATTTTCTTTCTTGGGGAGCCCCCCATAGAACCTTTTGACTGTGGTTGCATTCTATTCCATAGCGCCATACCCAAAAATTTCTTTCTGGCAGAAACACTGTACAAGAAAGAAGTGTTTTATTTAACGACGCACTCAACACATTTTATTTACGGTTATATGGCGTCAGACATATGGTTCAGGACCACACAGATTTTGAGAGGAAACCCGCTGTCGCCACTACATGTGCTACTCTGCCGATTGGCAGCAAGGAATCTTTTATTTGCACTTCCCACAGGCAGGATAGCACAAACCATGGCCTTTGTTGAACCAGTTATGGATCACTGGTCGGTGCAAGTGGTTTACACCTACCCATTGAGCCTTGCGGAGGAAACACTGTACAAGTATACACAATCAACTGTTGAATTACTAAAAGTTATATGCTTCAACATTCAGTAGCGCATTTTACTTTTAGCCCCAGACACGGGTGTGGTCGGGGCTAGATGAACCTGATTTTGTGGCACCAATGTCACCTCGAACGCTTACATACTTAATTAGTATCTGTGAATAGGTATTCCTCAAGTTCTTCACCATTCATTCGCGACTGTGTACAATGTAAGCGGTCACTGTTTTGAACACGGTAAAGTCAAGCTGATCAAAGCGAAGTTGTGGGTCACTTCGCCCACTTACCTGAGGCCAGTTACGATATGGGCTAACCCCTAACAGTGCTTTAAACCACAAAGAATATGTGGCCGTTTATTTGTATTCCTATGCCTTTTCCTTACTAAAGTACTAATCAAAATTATACCCAGGTGATTTTCCAGTCTTATATACTAGTTATGAAAATAATTGGAATAAAAACCATAAAAATGTGTCAGTATTATCATAACCTGTTATGGTATTCAAACAACCGGTACAAAAAATGACAATAAATGACCTGTTATAGATAGAAATATGAGATTTATTTACAATTTTACTGCAAAACATATGTAATATCAAACAGACTATAACACCAAGTTTGATGTTGAACACACCTGAGATCACCTCTCTGCTTAGCTTAGTACTTGTGACTTCACCTGTAAAGTGTAATCAACATAAACCTGGGGTTTTTTTTACGTGAATTTGAATTTCCCTCCAAGTGACAATAAACAATATGGCTGTCAGTGATCACATGACTTATGTTACCTATGTATAATACATGTAGTCTGTTTCAAGTTTATTTCTGATTATCGTTGTTCAATAACAGAAGAAGAAGTTTGTTTTATTTAACGACGCCACTAGAGCACATTGATTTTTTATCTTATCATCGGCTATTGGACGTCAAACATATGGTCATTCTGACACTGTTTTTAGAGGAAACCCGCTGTCGCCACATAGGCTACTCTTTTTACGACAGGCAGCAAGGGATCTTTTATTTGCGCTTCCCACAGGCAGGATAGCACAAACCATGGCCTTTGTTGAACCAGTTATGGATCACTGGTCGGTGCAAGTGGTTTACACCTACCCATTGAGCCTTGCGGAGCACTCACTCAGGGTTTGGAGTCGGTATCTCGATTAAAAATCCCATGCCTCGACTGGGATCCGAACCCAGTACCTACCAGCCTGTAGACCGATGGCCTGTCACGACGCCACCGAGGCCGGTTGTTCAAGAACAGATACACCAAACCCCAAGTGGAGGCGAACAAGACCTCTTTTTTATTGGGCGAACTGGTAATGTGGTGGGGCGAACTGGTATGGGGCGAACTAACATGGGGGTGAAACATCAGGCATTCTTAGCTCAAGGTCATCCTTTCTTCTTCTTCTGTTTTTTTTTTTTTTTTTTTTTTTGTACATAATATTAAATATCTTACTATAATTTCACTTTAGGTCCATTTTTAGCAAACGGTATAATTTCCAAAATTATTGTAGCTTTTTAAACACAGCCATTCATAATTATTACACACACATACAAAAATCAAGTTTTTACACTGAAAGATTTTGAGCCTTCTAAAATGGAATTATCTACGGTAGATTAGTTATTATTATTGTAGGAATGTGTAAAGTGATATCATTCAAATACTGACGTCATTGTCATTGAAATTAAAAACACGTGTGAAAAGTGGGACAGTGTTTTTAGGTAATCTTCACACACACACACACACTCTCCGTCAAAATAATTCTGTTCCACAATGATCAGACAAGGACACTTAGTATATTTATATTGTAAAAAAACCCCATAAAATATGAAAGCTAAAAACTATGCAAGCTGTTAAATATGACATAAAAATATTAGGGTAACATGTGTTTTATTTATTGTATGTGAAACCAAAACGATGATGCCACAATGTTCTGTCATCAACCAGTGATTAGACAACCCTGGGTTAAGGAATTTAACTCACAGTTAGTGTTAATCAGTGATTAAGTTTCGAACAACTGGGCCCTGGTCTCAGAGAGTCACACACAAAAAATAGAAGCTTACTCTTCAATTCAAGGATTTCCGGTATGTCGAAATATGTTTTAAAAAGTCACTTTAGTGTACAACCCACAATCTATTTCCTGTTCGCATTGGGGCCAATAACCATCGTCTCAAAGGTGAAAAAATAAAACATCATTAAACAATAAGCAATAGTGTAGCATCATATCAAAATGATTAATACATATAAAAATATATGTGTGTTCATAGAACAAGTTTATAAACAGACAGATACAATATATTGTATTTATTTAGTATGTGTGCAATGTGTATATATGTGCAAGTGTGTGTGTGTGTGTGTGTGTGTGTGTGTGTGTGTGTGTTCTGCGTGTGTATGGAGTGGATGAAGATATATGAAAAGGTATAGAGAGAAATCATAAACATGTCAGTAATTAAAGTAATATAAATTTACCGTTACTGTGTCCATGTCTTGTGTCGTCTAACGATACACGCCGGTGTCTGTAACAAAGCAACAGACCAAGTTATAGTACCAATACCATAAATGTAGTTATTGCATTATTTCTCTCGCAGTACCCAAAATGTAATTTCCACACTATTTCTCTCGCAGTACCCAAAATATATGTATCACACTATTTCTCTCGCAGTACCCAAAGTTTAGGTGTCACACTGTTTCTTTCGCAGTACCCAAACTCAGTGGCGTAGGCAGGATTTTATATTGGGGGGGGGGGGCACCTGCGAAAAGGTAAACAATTCCCGGGATTGGGGGGGGCACAGCCACCCCCCCCCCCGACCCCCCCCCCCCCCCCGGCTACGCCACTGCCCAAACTGTAGGTATCACATTATTTCTCTCGCAGTACCCAAACTTTAGGTGTCAAACTGTTTCTCTCGCAATACCCAAAATGTAATTATCACACTATTTCTCTCACAGTATCCAAACTGTAGTTATCACACTATTTCTCTCGCAGTACCCAAAATGTAGTATTCACACTATTTCTCTCGCAGTACCCAAAATGTAGGTATCACACTATTTCTCTCGCAGTACCCAAAATGTAGTTATCACACTATTTCACTCGCAGTATCCAAACTGTAGGTATCACACTATTTCTCTCGCAGTATCCAAACTGTAGTTATCACACTATTTCTGTCGCAGTACCCAAAATGTAGTATTCACACTATTTCTCTCGCAGTACCCAAAATGTAGTTATCACACTATTTCTCTCGCAGTACCCAAAATGTAGTTATCACACTATTTCACTCGCAGTATCCAAACTGTAGGTATCACACTATTTCTCTCGCAGTACCCAAACTGTAGGTATCACACTATTTCTCTCGCAGTACCCAAAATGTAGTTATCACACTATTTCTCTCATTCAGAGTATGACTGTTTAGATACAAGGCAGAAAGAAAGCAACAACCGAAGATATATCCAGGGAGGGTTTTTTGTCAAATGTTAGGTAACATTTTAAAAACAATGTCTCATTTTTATTCCTATAATACAATGCAGACAGTATGGCCATTTTGTTCCTTACCCAGTGGCTAAGTATTCATTGCCTCAAACATGACACAAAAACACCAACAAATTATGTCAAAGTGCTTGGGGGTGGTCGAGCGTTAGGTAATGTCATAGGAGGGGTATAAAATATTTGATGTTTGTGTTACATAATTGCCGAAAGGCTCCCAATGCATAACTTAATAAATTAATGTTTAAAATATGCCTACTTAATAAATTAATGTTTAAAATATGCCTACGTATGATGGTGTCATTTGTGTGTATGTCTTTGTCTATATTTGTGTAACCCATATTGCCGATTGTCTATATATAGATATAGATGGATTGTTTTATCGGTATATGTGTATATATTTATGTAACTCATTCTCATTGTATTTCATTCTTATAATGCTGATAAGTTGGAAACCTTAACGCAATAAAGAACTTGAACTTGTGTGTATGTGTGTGTGTGTGTGTGTGTGTGTGTGTGTGTGTGTTTGTGTGTGTATGAAAGTTTCCAAATTATAAACAAAGTAATTAAAGACGCAATGTTATACTTACACCGTAGTTTCAGACTGTTGGCTGTCTGTGAAAACAATCACAATAAAAGTGAAAATATACAAAACAATAAACTCATGGTGTAAACAAACAAGCCATGATGTGTCTATTTCTGTTACATTGAACAGCAAAAGAGATGCCAAATAATATTTTTCATGATAATATTAATTTGGTAGGTAGACTGTCAAAATGACCCTAAAGTATTCACAAGATATTAATAATTTTAATAGACAAAAAACCTAAAGGCATTCAAACAGACTAACTTTAAACAAAATAAACTAAATTAATATCCGCGAGGTATTTTGTTTGTTGCTGAGTATAAAATGAGTCTGAATGGTAAATGGTAAAACACATATAATACCAAAATACCAAACAATACAAACAAAAGCAATGCATGTGTTACATATTTATACCATACGTGTTAGGTGTATACGTGGGGACAGAATAACGCCACTTGTAATATAACAATATACATAATAGAAATTATCAATTAACTATTATTAATTGAAAAATAAATTTCTTAATTGTATTTACATAATCGGTTTTCCTTAATAGTCTTACCTGATTTTGAAGATGCACACACATAACCTCGTCGCCACAAAATAAAGATAACCACAATCACTGCTGCAGCTGCAACAACAATCCCGATTCCAATCCCTACTGCAATTCCTTCTACAGTTACTTTGTTCGATGAAACTGGTACAAGACATTCACCTTTAAATAAAATAAACTGCAGTTATCACAAAGACAGTCACTTCCAAGAGAGCAATAGGAATCCCAATTATAATCCCCACTGCGATTCCTTGCCCACATACTTTATTTGATGAGGCTGATAGAAGAGATGGATCTTTAAATAAAATAAACTATAATTATCACTCACCACCTACAGATAAATGGTGCTAAGATAAAAAATGTTGCTCTTATACTACACATGTCTGTTGAGAAAATTTTAAAACAATGAACACAAACGTAATAAAGTAAACAAAAGAGAAACAAAATTAATCATAAACTCGAATTTATGTCATTCTCACTACCCTAAATGTAGAAAACTATTTTAACATGTTCACTTTAAAGTTATGGAAAAGTCAATCTGATTAAAATTAGCTCCACTGTCTACTACCAGTAGATCTAACAACATAGCGTGGACTCTTATGTCCAGGTGACATTTCATCTATAAATAACAATTTAAATATCGACCAATTACACTTCGCCTTTTATAGCGTTATTCGGGAGCATACAAATTCTAAAAATATCGGGCGAGACTATTTATGCAATAGGCGAACTTGCTGGTCTATTTCAACATTGAAAAAAACAGGGGGGAAAGTGCAGTAATAAACTCTGGATTGTATAGTAGTATAAACAGATTTTATGGCTATACCATCACGGATTTATTTTCGTCTTGAAACAAATTTTATATAAAATTTTATATTGAAATTAGTTTCCGGCATACTTCATAATTCACCCGAATCATTTCGTATACCCTCGGCATAATCCCGAATGTTTTCAAATTCTTTTCAAATCACTGGCATGATTTGGAAGTAAGGTTTTGATTGGTCGAATGAAAGGTCAACTGGATATGAGCTCCAACGGGCTGCTGTTAGATCCACATGTAATAACGGAGCTAATTTTAATTAGATTGTGGAAAAGTTGCAGTCATTATGCCCTTCTACCCCCACACCCTCCCACCCCCACCCACACAAACACAGCAATGATACAGTATTGCTAAATTATGAGAATAACAGCGACGTCTTACAATGCAAAAACTGACTGCGTACTACGAACTAAAATGCTAAAACCCCATAAAACACTACATTAATGTTAATAATATTTTAAAACCTTTGAATAAGTCAATTTATGCATTTTGGATGAATGTCTTAAAACATTAATATACCTTATTAATACCTTATATGGTACAAAAACCGACAGCTTTCTATGAACTAAACATTTTAAAACCCATAAAACACTATATTAATGTGAATAATATGTTAAAACATTTGAATAAGTCACATTTATGCATTTTGAATGCATGTCTTAAAACATTAATATTGTTTAAAACAAAAAATCATATCACATCTACATCACATATCGGGAAAGGTTTTTGATATAGCTATCATAGAGACATTGTCTGGAATAGGACAAAATGGGGGCTTAACCATGTGGTTCATCGCACCTGAGATACTGACCTTCATCTGTCTCAGCGTTACAACAAAACTCTTATCTGTGAGTCTGTGCATTATGACTATTACCTTATATGGTACAAAAACCGACAGCTTACTATGAACTATGAACTCAAATTCTAAAACCCCATAAAACGCTATATTTTAGTGAATAATATTTTAAAACATTTGAATAAGTCACGTCTATGAATTTTGGATGCATGTTGTGAAACATTAATATTATGTAAAAAATCATATCACATCTACATAACATATTAGGAAAGGCTTTTGATATACCCATCATGGAGAAACTGTCTGGAATGGGAAAACAACTCGATTCACCCGAGAAACTGAACAACTCCATTTGTCTCAGTGTTACAACAAAACTCTATTTGTGAGTCTGTACATTACGACTATTACCTGGGGGTAATGTCAAAGCTTCCTGTTCCTCAGTAAAGTCTTTGTACCCATATCTGTTATAAGCCAAAACTCGCACCAGATATCTCATGTTTGACTGAAGATCTGATATGACAGCTTTCTGGATGGTGCCACGACCATTTTCAAGAATGACTTCAGTTAGATTTCCCCACCGTAATGTTGTGTCTTCTCTGTACTGTACAATAAACGTCTGCTCCGATCCTCCGTTAAATGCCTCTATCCAAGCAACTGAGACTGAGTTTGGATCACTGCTCCATGCTGCGACATAAGAGGGAATATCTGGAGGACCTTTGAGAAAGAGATTTAGTGAAACATTCGCATTTCCAAGTATTCACTTTATAAATGAAGTTTTACGTTAATAAAAACACTATCTGTGAACATTAAATTAAATTTAAAATGTATATATCATACAACCTAAACGAAATCCTGAACAAATGTTGTTACCCATATAGCTAAAACATATTGGTTCCTATCAAAATGTTATGTCCCACAATAAAATAAAACTCATCGACATAGGTGAATCAAACGAGTTCATTGCTGTGAATAATAATCGTTTATGGATAACAAATAGGATTTTACGCTTGCTACCTCGTGAAATAATGTTCATTATTACTTGGAAGAGTCCGTGACAACTGGACATTATTTCTGTCGGGACATACAGATCATACGAATTGGAAGCTTGTTTAAAATCCTTTAAATACATAAGAAAAATAAACCAATACAGGCATAATGAAATCGTTCCTGCTTACACTTATAATGTTGTTTTCAGGTGGTTCCTTGTTAATTAATTTATATAATAACACAAAATAATTTGAAAGAAAGTCGAAGTCTGACTTGTAATAAGATCCAATTTCAATAACAATCACTGGCATTGTGCTACAGCTACCCAGGCTGCAGCTAGCCCTACATATACTCATACCTTCTAAAGCACTGGGCGATGTCAGATATATTAAGACCATGAGAAAGTAAGAGTAAGATCCAATTTTAATAACTCTCTATGACATTAATCTGACATTGATCTACAGCTACAGATCTATATATGCATCTACTCATACCTGCTACATCAAGTGTCAGGTTCACTATAAGATCTTGTCGTGGAGCTCCATTTGACACAACAACCTGATAGGTACCAATATCTCCCTGCTGAACATGTGTCAGTGTAAGTTTCCCAACAGCTGATACGTCAGTTGTAGATGAAGTTCCTGGCATAAGAGTTTTTGTTCTATCAGTCAGTTTATACCAGGTGAATGTCGGTGTTGGATTGGCAATCACTGATATCTTCAGAGTTACGTCACCACCTATTGTTACTGTAAACTCTTTCAGGAATAGAACTCGATGGTCTAATCTTGGTGAACCTGAAATGTAAAGAGTGCTTAAACTATTATAACTTCCCTCAACAGAAATAAAAGTTACCTACGTTTTTAAAACAAGAATATTGTGTTTAGTCATTGAAATCGGGACCTGGTCTCTTTTAGAAGGTTTGCATGTGGCTGGACAAACCTACTTAGAAGAAGCACCTTACGGCAAAACACAGAAACAATCACTACCTTGCCAATGTTCTTTCGAGATACGTTTTGATCACTTTAACGGTTTTGTCATTCTCATATCTTCTTCAGTGTTAGTACTTTGTCAACGTTAGCTATATATAATTACATTTATTCTGTTAATCTGTATCCATCTTCATACGAGTCATTCATAGTATATACCTGTGATCCAGAAGTTGACATTTGTATCAATAGATTTCACTCGAGTAACTTAATGTGTGAGGTATTACATTATTTACAACCACACATTAACACAGTATAGCATAAATACATTCAGATTAATTAACATCATATGTGCATATTAAATATTAATAACGTTACCATACGATGCATCCATCCAACCAGATGTCAGAGTGAGATCCAATGAGAGAATGCTGGTGGTGCATACCCATTCACATACTGCTCCAATCCCATAATTTTACAAAGTGTATATTGGCAGGATTTGTGCTGACTCGGGTGGCATTTGACAGTTCAGAGTTCTATTTTACAAAGTGATCTTCGCAGGAGTTGTACTGTTGTACCTACTGTGCTGACGGGTGGCATTTGATAGTTGATAGCTTGTGATAGCTTGTGGCTAGGTTGTCGATAGGTAGTTACAAGGTTGTTACAAGGTAGTACAAGCAATGCAAGCTATTTGCAAGCTGACATTTAGCTCGCGTAAGGTAGTCAGTAATTATCCATGCTTGCCGCATGCATGTTTTAATTTTTGCAACCTTGCACAAGCTTGCTGCATGGATATCGTCAACTGTGCAAGCTTCCCGCAAGCATGTTTTCATATTTGCAAGCTTGCTGCATACATATCTTCAAGTGTACAAGCATGTCTACACTTGTGTAAGCTTGCGCAAGATTTCACACAAAAAAGGCTTAGTTTTTGTATTGAACAGGAAAAGCTAAGTCCAAATAATTTTCATGGTTATTTTTTTCTATATTCATAACTTCTCACTTGATTTATCAAATTAAATGGAAACAGTGGCTAAACAACCAAACATATATGTAACCAATTTAGACAGTATTTACAATAATAATTAAAACAAAATTAATATTAATAGATACACATGATAATGTAATATGGTAAAACAGGATCATCTTGTAATTATTGGATTTTCAATTGGCTCCAAAATTAACAACATATGCATGGCCATGAGGAGATCACTTGGGCCATGTTTTGTTGAAATCTGTCTGGTAGAATCTGAGAAGACGTTGAAAATGTCTGAGCCAATCAGAGGCCAGGGTGGCCATCTTGGATTTTGAATCAGCCCCCAAAAATAGCAATATTTTGTCAGGTCCATGAGAGGATAGTTTGAACCAAGTCTGGTTGAAACCTGGATGGTGGGCCTTGAAAAGAAGTTTTCAAATGTGTCAGTGAATCAGAGGCCAGGCCAGAAATCTTGGATTTTGAATTAGCCTGAAAAATAATACTTGGTCAGGGCCATGAGTGGATAATGAGAAATAGATTTGGTTGAAATCTGCTTGTACGTGGACATTGAGAAGTCAAAAAGAACTTAGTCAATCAAAGGCCAGAGCGGCCATCTTGGATTTTGAAACTGCTCCAAAAATAACAACTCTTGGTAAGTGCCATGAGAGCATTGTTTGAACCAATTTTGGCTGAAACCTGGCTGGAAAAACTAAGGAGACGTAAAAAAAAAAATCTCTGTCAATCAGAGGCCAGGGTGGCCATCTTGGATTTTGAATCTGCCCGAAAAATAGCAAACTTTGTCAGAGCCATAAGAGGATCATTAGGAATACATATGGTTGAAATTTGCATGGTGGAACTTGAGAAAAAGTAAAAAATGTCTTGGTTATTCAGAGGCTAGGACGGCCATCTTGGAATTTATATTGCACTGAAAAAATAACAACTCTTGCTCAGGTCTACAAGAGCTTCATTTGGACCAAGTTTGGCTGAATCCTGCTACGTGGAACAAGAGAAAAAAGAAAACAAGAAGAAAGAAACAAATAACTATACATCACTGTGTGGATCTTCAGACAGTGGAGGAATATAACCTAAAAGAAGAACAGGAACAATATAGGATCTGAAGTTTTTTTAGCATATCAGTTTAGTCAGACTACCCCACATACGTGGAACATGTCTGTCATACAGGAAAACTAATTTTGTAAGTATCTCACTACATATAGCACCTATTTTGTAGTTTCAACAGTTCGTGTTTTTCACTTTAAAACTGATCCATGTTGGGGGTGTTTTAGAATTAGACAAGATGCAAGATGGCCGCCGCTGATGATGGCGTACGCTTGTAGGTGCCTCGTCGCAAGCATGCGGGAAGCTTGTCGCAAGCGTGCGGGCGGGAAGCTCGTCGCAAGCGTGCGGGTAGCTCGCAGCAAGTTTGCGGGAAGCACGTCGCAAGCGTGTGGGAAGCTCGTCGCACACTTGAGAGTAGCTCGTCGCAAGCTTGCAGGAAGCTTGTCGCAAGGTTGTAAAAAGGTTTCAAATACTAGCTTAAACTGAACAAGTTTGCAGAAATAATGCCCTATTTAACAAAGTGATCCTAGCGCTAAGATAGTTTTAAGAAATGGTGCCCAAGACCTTAACTGCTCGTCTGCTGGGACTTACACACAAATCGACGGACAATTAACTGTTTTTTGAGAATGTGTACTGTCAAACTTTCGGTTCGAAACTAGTGTGTGAGTTGCATCGCATTTATTTTATTTATTTTTTTGCAGAAAACAAATATATATCTAAAGCTTTGATTATCAAATATTATTAATTATTTACATTAACAAGTTGTTTATTTTGCTGTGCACTTCATTATTAAATGTCAATACTGTTCTATGTGTCATATTGGTAACTCACACATTACAACAAGCTGCACACTTTCACTGACAGCTGACTTGATGTTGTTTCCCGCTTCACACGTGTAGTGTCCTGTATCCAGACATCCAGCCTCGTTCCACGTGTACTCAGCCTGTTTAGAGTTTGTCACTTCACGCAGAGTTTGTGAGTTGTTCAGCAGTTTGATGTCAGATCCTGGATTACCATCAACATCACATCTCAGAGTCATAGGAGTCAGCTCATCAACTGTAACGTTTGTAGACTGTGAGTTCAAAGTCAGAGAAGAGATTGAAGATCGGTCTGTAAGGAAATGTGTTAAATACTAAGGAATCATTCCACATGGAAACAGAATTGTTTGAGAATTTGAAAATGAAAATCATTTAAACTTCACATAGACTTATTGACTTAACTTAAATATATAAAAATTATTTATGAACTGTCAGCTGGAGAATAATATCTAAATATATTTCAAAGAAAGGAACACTTATGTCACAACAGTAACAAGATTGCTGAAGTAAAAATAAAGAAGCACTAAGTACTGGATAGGGAAGAGATCAAACAAGAAGAGGGTTAGTAACTGAACATATTAAACTAGATGAGATTCTTATATCATTACTAATTCTCAAACAATGCTACATTCTGAATTGTCAGCTATGTATAGTGTAATCTGGAATATGTAGGTGGACCTTTTAAAAGTCGGACCCCTTTCCTAGATGCAACCTGCTCATCCAAACAATACATGACACTGGTTGGGACATAAAAACGTCATCGAGGGCTATCAAATTATGTGACCCATAACTGCTCTACCACTAGGCTACATTTCATCACAAATGTATCATTTGAAGACAGTACATGAAGAGTTTCTTATCATTTATGTTTTAATCATAATATCATAAAATATATAATTTTATTTACACTGCACATCCAGAGTAATGGTCTTGTCTAATGATTCCTGTGTGTTTGTGTTCCTAGCCTTACACGTGTAGGCACCAGCTGCTGATCTCTGTATGTTATTTAATGACAACACAGAACTGGTTGATTTTATCTGAGATTTAAACTTCCACATGAAAGAACAGGATGAAGAACAGTTAGTCGCTTCACATGACACAGATACATCGTCACCTTTCTTCACTGTCATTGGAGAAGTGGTGTTCATCCGGACACTGTCTGGACCATCTACAAATGGGACCAAACAATAAAGTAACAAAAACCACCAACCTTCACCCCCACCCAAAAAAATAAATAAAATAATAATAATAATAATAATAATAATAAATAAAATAATAATAATAATAATAATAAGCAATCAATCAACCAATCAATAAACAAAAACATAAAAATAAATAAATAAACAAAACAAAACAAATAAACAACTTTTTTTAAAACCCACAAGAAACACTAAAAACACTAAGAAGTTAATCATTATAATTTATGTTGTGTTCACAGTTTTCATTGATTCTGTAGGTAAACATTCGGAAAAGTGAACAGACAAAACACTTCGATCAATTCAGTCTTTTTATTAATCAGATAAATGATTATAAACGATAACATGTTTAGACAACAAGTACAAGTTTTAGATATGTGATTACTAATTGTACATGTTTGAATTTGATAATAACTGATACTGAGTTTGTTATTCTATTTAGTGCATTAGTTGTTTAGGGGGGTGGGGGGGGGGGGGGGGGGTGGGGGAGGGTTTCTTTGTTTAATTGTTGTTGTGGGTTTTTTGTTGGGGGGGGGGGGGTATTGTTGTTTTCTCTCTCTAAGAACCTTCTATTTCCATTGTGGCTATAATTAGCCTATTATATTATATATATACAAACGATGTGAACACATTTACACACTATTCTGAGTATTGCTATGACTGTATTTTATTCACCGTCATATATTATTTTTAAAAATCAAAGTTAAGTTCATTCTGTTCAACAATTCTGTAATGAATTGTATTAAAATAATGTCTTATTATAATGTTCGCAAAATTAGTTAAAAGAATGAGAGGCTTAAATGCAAACTTTAAATTATGTGAAGACATTATGTATTTTTGTCAAATCGTGGTGACGTCTATTTAGTACTGACGACGTCATTAGTTTGCAAGTGCCAAATTATCCAATAATATTGTATGTTACATTAATGCATGATAATTTAAAGTACAAATTAAGATTTTTATTTCACCAGTTATTAGTGCCCACTGGAGTAATATCAGCAGCATGAATATTATTACTGTTTTAATTTTATTATGTTTATTATTATGCAGTCTACTCTTTCAGCAAATGTAACATTAACTGAATACTCACAGTATACTCTCAGTGTGAACTGTTTACTGTTAGATTTTGGTATAGCCGTGTTAGTCACTTTACATGTGTAAACATTCCCGTTCTGACTCCTCTTGGTGTTACTCAGTTTTAACTGAGAGCTGGCTGTGATTTCCTGAGTCCCCAGATTCCAGGAGAAGGAACACGGTGGATTACAGGCAGCTTCACAATTCACAGTCAAACCCCCTCCTTCTACTACATAGCTAGGAGATTGTGGTCGGATTGTAACAGAATCTGGACCGTCTGAAACAGTAAACGACGTACGTGTTAATTCATTTTACCACTGAAATGTAACAACAATGTGATTGCAATAATTAATTTCGACTATTATCACTTTAATAAAGTAGAATGGCAAATCCTGTTGATAGCTCAAACACGATGGACTAGGAAGTAAACAGGTCAATATTTGTTTTACGTTAGGCATTAGGAATTATTTCTCTTAGCTAATAACAGTTTGTAATGTAACACACACACACACACACACACACACACACACACACACTCTCTCTCTCTCTCTCTCTCTCTCTCTCTCTCTCTCTCTCTCTCTCTCTCTCTCTCTCTCTCTCTCAATGATATTTGACAGTACGGTTTCTTTAATTTGATATTAGGTTTCGACTTTGACCTGGTGTAACATTTACGGGAATAGTCCTTGTCAATAATGAACGTAATGTACTACATATATATATACACCTGGAAATTAATTAAGCACCACCCAATTTATATTGTCCCCAAATTATTATTATTAATAATAATATTAATACTGCAAAAAACATGTCACTTGCCACATCTGTGTCAGTGGGGGTTACACCAGATACTGAAGTTTTGAAGATTTCCAAAGACTCTGGACCTTGTTCGAGTATGACAGCCACAAAACACTTCTGCAAATCATTTCAAACTAGCGCCAGTCCCATAATTAATTTACCTACATTTTCACCCATACTGCCAAATTTCATTCCCTTGTAACATTTGAATCAAACCTGCTAATAATAACACTAAAAGGTCATACTTTATTTTGAATTATTTTGGTCTATAAATGATAACGCCCAATAAGACAACTTGTCAATATAAAATGACCTCATGAAAATAAATTTAGATTAATGGTAAATGCGTCACCATGTGTGTGAATACCAGCATGATGAAAAAGCCTGTAAAATCTAAATGAACGACTAAAATGCCAGAGACAGAATGAATAAAAAAGTCTGACTAATAAAAGCTAAAAAATGTTGTCTATTTCCAAATACCCTTTAGGTAGGCTACATACCACCAGGCGCATTAGCTGGAATTTTAGCGGGGGCAGGGGGGGGGGGGGGGGGTCTAGACTGTGGCGAGCGACGTTTATGGTGGGGTTCAAGTCATGCTCTCCGGAAAATGTATTGGGGGAGGGGGGAATGTTCTTGAGCATGTTGTAAAAACATATCGTCGCTGAAGTAAGACAACCACAAAAGAACTGTATTTTAAAAATTGACTTTTTGCAGAAATGTGTTTCAAATTTAAGGAGGGGGGGGGGGGGGGGGACTTCTTTTTTGCATTGTATTTATGCTGAGAAAATGCACGATGGGTCAAGTGGTTAGAAAGTCTATACTTATCCAGTGATACTACAACTTCCATCGTATTTTCCATGATTATGGAAAAACTTGTGTTTTTGTGCTAATGAAAAATACGTCGTAAAATTAGTAGAGGTACAATACCTTAATAAAACAGGCCAAAACACAATTTTGCCCCGTTATTCGGAGCGATCAACAGCCACACTCTTTATCTAGACAGGTCCAGCTACAAAAATATACTACTCGTATAAATTCCCCTTCCAGATGACAACCCCACCCCCGTCTATGCCCTGATTATAGCGATCACCGTGATGTTTTCCCGCCTTTCCAACTTTCCAGGTGAGTTGCTAAATATAGAACACAACAGTGCTGACGTGTCGACACTACCGGTCTAATACTGACAAGTGCTATGGAGTGTGCAGTTTAAAGAGTATCATTGGTGAAATGAAAGCCACTCAAGAGATAACGTCCAAAAATAAGTTAATCACATTTCAGTTTTGCCCTTACTTAGTCTCTGTGTATTGCATATCGCCTACTAGTAATACGCCAGATACCATTGCCAGAATTGATTGGTCAAGCTGTTTGCTTTCATCCCATCCGTGTATTAAAATGGTGATCCAATAGGACTGGAAAGAAAATATTTAAATGGTTTTACCAAATTAGTGTCACTTTATGGAAAGTATACTTTCGATTTTATTATTACTATTATTATTATTATTATTATTATTATTTCTTAAAAATTATTTGTAAAAACATATTCAAATTATTCTGTTATTCGGGATATATTTAAAATATAGACTACATGTACTTAAATTATTTTTTACAATTTTCAACCTTAGAGAAAGAACTTACATGCTACAGTTTTTCTACATATAGAAGGTTGACCTGCTCCATCACGACAAGTCCAATCTACAGCATCCACTGCTGTGTTGAAGGATTCTATAGTAAGAGTATTCTGTGTAGGGCCGTTACCAACAGCACTGTAGCCTGTCAGACCTCCATTTGGTAAACATGCAGTGTTTAGTTTGTTACATATTATCACTTCTTGTTGTTGTCCATTGATTGTTCGTAACCACCGGATTCCGCTAGCTATAGTGCCGCTTATTCTACAGACTAGCTGTGTTGTTTGTCCAGGATATCCACCAGTCATACAGTCAATGGCGGTATTGGCTGCACCTATAAGATAATTAGAGATAGTTACAGAATAGATAGAGATTATTGCAGGAGCTTGTGTGTCGTACTGATTTTACGAAACGAGTGTCAGGATTCTTGTATTGCCCGAGCGATTCACATGTGTGTGTAATAATTGCTTTATTATCCACACTATCCATACTATTATTTGTATGTCGGTCTAGTTGATTTTACCCATGGTGTATCCTACAGTTAGACCACGGCTGAATGGCTGAATAAAGTCACATATTTAGTTCAGCAGGGAAAAGTGGGTGGTGCGCTGTATTGTAATACTGTATTGAGGGGAAAAAAGGGAAATGGTTTATTTAACGACGCACTCAACACATTTTATTTACGTCGGACATATGGTTAAGGACCACACAGATATTCAGAGAGAAAAACCTCTGTTGCCACTTCATGGGCTACTCTTTTCGATTAGCAGCAAGGGATATTTTATATGCATCATCCCATAGACAGGATAGCACATACCACGGTCTTTGATGTACCAGTCGTGGTGCACTGGCTGGAGATAAAAATAGCCCAATGGGCCCACTGACGGAGATCGTTCCCAAACCGACAGCGCAACATGCGAGCGCTTTACTGCTGGGCTACGTCTCGCCCCTTGTATCGAGGGAGTTAGCAGCATTAAAATGGACGCCTATAGCAAGGGCTGTGGAGCAGGGGGCCGAAGAGGTCATAGCGCACCACTCACGTTTCCCTGTTACTCTGTTCAAAAGGCTTGAAATGTCGTACTTTAACATCTGATATTAAACTATTTCTCGGGGAAGCATGCACCGCGCCCTTCACCCAGCCCCAACTGGTTCGGGCCCACAAATACATGTATTTTTATCCACAGACATTCGCCCCATCACCACCCCATTTTCAAATACACACCGCGGGCCCTAAAAAGAAAAGAAGAAAAAACTTTGTTTTGTTTAACGACACCATTAGAGAACATTGATTTATTCATCAGCGGCTATTGGATGTCAAACATATGGTAATTTCGACATTACGTCTTAGAGAGGAAACCCGCTACATTTTACCCATTAGTAGCAAGGGATCTTTTATATGCACCATCCCACAGACAGGATAGCACATACCACTGCCTTTGCGAAAACCCACACATTTGCTATTTGCGATTCGGACTTCGAACAAGGTTAAATGTGCCCGGTAAAATTAAATTATAAAACTTCTTCACGTGAACATGGTGACGTCATGAAGGCGTGGTAATGGGCGCGGGGTACAAGCTATACCTCATACATCACTCGTGCTTCGTCTAGTCTACGCCCTCGGTCATTATACCGGTCACTCAACGGCCGCAATAACCGTGGTCTAACTAGACGAATCTCTCGTAAAAGGATGAGATAACTATAGCTATGACCATGTCAAAACGTTTAAAATGTAACGAGAAGAAGACGCCGAAATGACGTCATTTTGATAATTGATTACACAGAGCTTAAGCCCACCGCAGACCTTTGCAACAAGGTGCAATTTTTGTTGCATGCAACTGAAATTGCTCCGATCAAACATGTTTGATTTTATTGCATGTAATTGCATCTAATTGCACGCTGTCGCAAACATGTGCGCCTTCGATGCAATAAAACGTTGACGCAATAATTTAAACTGCCAATGATTGGATAGATAGTGATCACATGATTCAAAATGGCAGCCTTCAGCAGCATGTGATCTACAGAAGAAGAGGATGAATTGGTTGTAATGTGGAAGACAATTCCATGTCTTTTTGACACAGCATCCCATGAAATAGCAACAAGGCTAAAAGGGAGATGTGTCTTGCAGGAATGGAATCTGCGCTTGGAATACCATGTTATATTATAGGTTTTCTACACAAATTGTGTGGTTATATCCTAAAGGACGAAAAAGCGTGGTACTTTACGTAAATTCAGTCTTCTTCCTTTTAACAAATATGTTGTAGAATGTGTCTCGGTGACCATCGTCGAAACAAACACGTGGGAAAACCCCCGCCATGTTGACTGTCACGTGATTACTGCCAGACTAAAATTGCTGGTTGTCGCATGTGTGTGCGGATCAGTGCAACGAGAAAAAAAGTTGCTTGCAATCATGCAATTTCAATTGCATGCGACAAGGTTGCAAATGTCTGCGGTGGCCTTTAGACTGGGCCAGCCGCATTATGTTATGATGCTTTCTAAAATGACGTCATTTGTTGTGAACGTGAACCCATTATTACACACGTATGTCATACTGGCTATATTTCCCTATATATCTTGAACTGTGCAGGTAATAATCAAGTGACAGGATAATTGTATTACCCGAGCGAGAACGAGAGTAATACATTAATCCTGATGCCAGTGTAATAATTGCTTTATTACCCACATTATCTAAAAATATACTTTTGATGAATAACAAGCTAGGACCATTTCAAAAGGTTTCAAAGATAACTAGAAACGATGAAACAACGTCATGTTCCGAAATGAAGTCATTTTGGTAAGCGCTTACACAGATCTAAGACTGAGGAAGCCGGTTTCAGTTATGACATCGCTTCACAAAATTATGTACATCCGTTGTGCACGTGAAATCGTTATGACACACGTGAATGACACACGATAATGGATTTTATTATGAACATAGTTTAAGATATTCAGGGAAATATAACCAGTATGACACATATGTGCCATAATAATGAAACGTGCGCATCGAATGACGTCATTTTGGGAAGCGAATCATAACTTAATGCGGCTTTTCCAGTCTTAGCTGTGTATTCGCTTACCAAAATGACGTCATTTCGACGTCTCCTTCCAGATACGTTTGAAACGTTTTTAATAGACCTTGTTATTCATTAAAAAAAAAAAAAAATTATGGATAATGTGGATAATAAAGAAACGATTACACTCGCGTGTGAATCGTGCTCGGGCAATGCAAAAATTCTGACACTCTTTTCGTAAAATCAGGACCACACACAGGCTCCTGTAATATACTCTATATCTGTCCCTCGTGAATGAATGTTTACAGCATTCATTCACGAGGAACAGATAATTCGTAACTCCTCGTAGCGAGTTGGTTATTATCTATATTACCCATTGTCACTTTTAAATGGGATTTTTTTATTTTTATATAGAAATTGCTTTGCTGTTTACAACATTTCTGCCCCGTCATGGCAAATCACTTTTTCAACCTTTCGAAATAACAAGCAAACACATAAATTCCGTTGGTTCTCATAGCTGAACATTAATGAATAATATTGTTTTATCTTTTTATTTAGCTCTTTCTAAACACTACTATATGATGTTAATTTTAAAAGGTCAATTTAAATACGATCTTAATTTGGTGGTTGCTTCCTTTTGCCATTGTATTATGGTAAGGACGCCTTTTTATTAATACATGGCAGATGTTAAAATAATTCAATTACACTTTATATCCAACTAATTTATTTTTCAATACAAAAGAACTTCAACTGCATATGAAGTTTTAACATAGAGACAACTGATGTATTTCAGTCAATTTGCTGGTATATTTATAGAAAACGTCCTACCTCACTGATGTTTCTAGGTATTTCCCTAAGAGACAAGCACCTGTCGCGATTACCCAACATTCATATAAAATATTGAAAACATCCTTGAAAATAATTGTAAGTGGATATTATTCCGCTCATAAACAAAACATAATACAAGTCAAAAATAATTAGAACAAGAGTGACCGAAAAACAGCTATTTTTGTAATACTGTAACGGTCAATTTAAAAATTGTTTACGCATAACTGTGACAAAATTTGAAGAAAATCATATTTTATCCAAGGTATTCGATAATTATTTTAAATTTGCCCTTGTAGTGTAAACAAATAGCAGGTTTTTGTCATTCTTGTTTTAAATAGTTTGGAGATATACTCTTCAAAGAAGGTAGGGGAATTTAAACTGCAAATGTCATTACCAATGATTGGAATAGAGATCAGCTTTCAAAAATGACCGCCTAGGAAAGAACGTCCATTGCTGCATAACCTAACACCAAAACACAGCCTAAAATGTGCATGTACAACACGCAGTAGTACGTGGGTAGGGAGTCATTCGCGATTTTGCCACTTCACAAAGCTGTCGATAAATCTGTTTGAGTGATTACTACTGTTAATTTTGCTGAATCTTATGATCCTTCTCTCTCTCCTCTCAATTTATTATCATGCTTATATTCAATTAAGGTTCAGGCTCGCTGTCCTGGGTACACACCTCAGCTATTTAAGCTGTCTGTCCAGGACAGTGGGTTAGTTGTTACTTGTTAGTGAAAAAGAAGAGGGTGTAGTGGGTCTTACGCCTACTCACTGAGTCGTTAAAACTCGCTCTGCGTGGGAGCCGGTACCGGGCTGCGAACCCAGTACCTACCAGCCTTATGTCCGATGGCTTAACCACGACACCACCGAGACCTGTATTTCATGACCAATTAACCATTGTTGTTTGGATGTTATGCATTGTTTGTCTTTGAAGTAGTGATGCGGCGTCTACGACGTGAAGAACGGCTTAGGACTATAATTGACATGCTTCAAACTAGTAGAATTCAACGTGATGTAGTCAATATGTTTCAGTGTTTCGCCGTCTGTGATCTGCAGACTATGGAACAGATACCAGCAGACCCAAAATGTTGTTGATCGACCCCGTTCAGGGCGTCACAGGTCAACCACACGAGTGCAGGATCAACTCGTCAGAACCCAGGTTCTACGACATCGAGCTCAAGCAGCGACTCAAATCGCTGCACAGTTACATCAGGCTACTGCGGTCCAAGTGACGGGTCAGACGATTAGAAATCGTCTGCATGCAGTTCATCTACATGCTCGGCGACCACGTGTTGTGCAACAAAGTGCAAACTGGGGGAATCGTCGATGGTTTCGTGTAATGTATTCTGACGAGTCCAGATTCACTCTCGACGTCTTTGATAGGCGTGGTCGCGTTTGGCAACGTTGAAATGAATGACAAGCAAACGTCAACCTCAGGCCTACTTTTTTAAAGAGTATATATTAATTCTTGAAACAATGGGTTCATTCATGAACACACAAACACAGACACACACACACACGCGTGCGCGCATCATACACATACTCGCACACACGTATACCATACACACACACACGCACGCGCCTCATACACATACTCGCACACACGTATACCATACACACACGCGCGCACGCGCCTCATACACATACTCGCACACACGTATACCATACACACACACACACACACACACGCACGCGCCTCATACACATACTCGCACACACGTATACCATACACATACATACATACATGCATACATACATATATCCTTTTTATGTATGTCTCAATAGTTCAAAACGTATAGTGGCAAGTCTGCAAGTTGCGGAGAGATTCGATGTCATAGGTCCGAATCCCAGCAATGGCACGGGACAATTTGTGAGGCCAGAAAGGATTTAATTATCCCCTGCACTAGTGCGTTAATATCTATGCATGTAACAGTCAACCTCGACATACATACAATATATAGATATTCATACATCAATACATACTAGCCAGTGCTAGGTCTGCCCACTGTTTCATGCACGTAAGCGGGATCGACAGCGTAGACTGTAGGCCCCATGCATATGGTTGAGTTAAAGAACTTCCTTTTTATGGAAGCTTCGATAGCTCAGAGCATATCGTGGTTAGTCTTGCAATTTTCGGGCGATTCGGTGCCACAGGTTCGAGTCCCAGCAACGGCATGGGACAATTTGTGAGGCCAGAAAGGATTTAATTATCCCCTGCGCCAGTGCGTTAATATCTATGTATGTAACAGTCAACCTCGACATACATACAATATATAGATATTCATACATCAATACATACTAGCCAGTGCCAGGTCTGCCCACTGTTTCATGCACGTAAGCGGGATCGACCGCGTAGATTGTAGGCTCCATGCATATGGTTGAGTTAAAGAACTTCCTTTTTATGGAAGCTTCGATAGCTCAGAGCATATCGTGGTTAGTCTTGCAATTTTCGGGCGATTCGGTGCCACAGGTTCGAGTCCCAGCAACGGCATGGGACAATTTGTGAGGCCAGAAAGGATTTAATTATCCCCTGCGCCAGTGCGTTAATATCTATGTATGTAACAGTCAACCTCGACATACATACAATATATAGATATTCATACATCAATACATACTAGCCAGTGCTAGTTCAGCCCACTTTTTCATGCACGTAAGCGGGATCGACCGCGTAGCTTGTAGGCCCCATGCATATGGTTGAGTTAAAGAGCATCCCTTTTTATGGATGCCTCAATAGCGCAGGAGGCGATTTGGTGGCATAGGTTCGAGTCCCAGAAACAGCATGGGACAATTTGTTAACCCAGACAGGATTAAATTATCCCATGCACCAGTGCGT
>NC_054710.1:43889997-43947497 GCF_016097555.1 Gigantopelta aegis
TAGGCGACAACAACCAACCAAATATCTAGGTCAGACATATCGTCTCGTACGACTGGGAGGTTTGGAAGGGGAGCGGGACGTAACCCAGTGTTGTTGTTGTTTTCATTTCAGTTTTAGTTTCGTGGTTATATCCAATCAAGATTCAAGCACGCTGTCCTGGGCACACCCCTCAGCTATCTGAGCTGTCTGTCCAGGACAGGGTGTTAGTTGTTAGTGGTTACTGGCTAGTGAGAGAGAAGAGGGTATAGTGGTATTACACTATCGTTAAAACTCACTCTGGGTGGGAGCCGCAGACCCGTCGGAGCGTTTTGTTAAGTGGGAGGGGAATGGTCACTGATCAGGTTCGTTATTAAGCATGGCACAAAGTGCCTTGCCAGACGGCACGCAGCGCCCGAGACGTGTAGGGGGGTTCCGTGGGAAACGTCTTTTCTTGGAATCTGAATGGCAAAATTAGTCGTTTTTAAACAACAATTTTAATACTATTATAAGGATTATTTTGCATAGTATTTTAACCCAAGAATATGTTTCATTTAAATGGCCTTAAACATACTAGCCATCACCAGTTAGGTTGTGGTGGTGGTGGTGGTGGTGGTGGTGGTAGGGCGGGGCATTCACCAGGTTCCCAGACGCCTAGGGGCCCCCGCGAAAAAAATTATTTTTATTTATTATTATTATTATTGTTGGGGGGGGGGGGGGGTTGGCATCTGAATCATAAAATTAGTTATTTTAAACAATAATTTCTTAACTATTTTTAGGATTATATTGCATAGTATTATATCCCAAGAATGTATGTTTTTTTTATCTTGATAGCCTTAGACGCGATTTCTGGGAATCTTGCTAGCAAAATTACCCATTTTCAGACAGTGAGCAGTTGCTCTTTTGGAGATTTATATCCCCAAAATTATTATTTAGAAGTGTTAAAATCAGTTACTCTTAGATGTCAATCACTAAATCGTGAATTATAGCGTTGAACGCCGTCAGTGAACACAACACTGGAACCGCTACCTCTGTGTTTGGCTGCAAGCGTTTTTTTCTTTGGGGGGGGGGGGGGGGGGGGCGAACACCTTCCTGCTCCTGCAATCTTCTGTTTTCTTTTCAATGCATTAAACTTCTCTCACCAATCTAGATTCCACCGCCTCCTGCACACGCACCTAGTCCGCTGTAACTCACCTCACTTAAATACTTATATATTATTTTGTATTAAAAAATGAAGTTATCGAACACTTCGTGTCATCAACTATATATGCAAATGGTCAATTTGCATTGTACTTGATCACTATACTGCACTGGGTGGGAAGGGGTGGGGAGCAAAAAAAAATCCGGAAATTTTTTAGAAAATTATCTTTCCTAACCGTTTAAGGAGTTTTAGACTATTAACTACTCTGTTGCCCCCCCCCCCCCCCCCTCCACTCCCAACAAAAGATCCCAGTCGTGGTACACTGGTTATGTACATGTATGCATAAGAATACATTGGCATTTAAGATGCAGGTAAGGCGGAGGCAAGTAGACATTGTGAGGGCGGATAGATCGAGTGTGCAAAGGAAAATTTCTAGGGGATTCGGAGGTATACTATGTAACCCTGTAAACTTTTAGAAACTAGTTGTCCTGAAATTCATCTCTGGCTTAAGATTTACCAATAATATTTTTTATTCAGAATTATTGGGGGGGGGGGGGGGCTATAGCTTATGATGAAGAGAGGCAATAATTGTAGAATCCTTATATTGGCTGTTGGGAGTCCTTTGATTGAATTATACATAAAGTAATGGAGAAGAGGGGGATCAATCCAATATCGATAATTCTGACACATAATCTTGAGCAGAGAAAACCTACATTTTATTTACACAGCGTTGTATATGAAAATCGTTTTGCATGTTTTTCCCTGCACTGGTCTCCCTATGAAAGCAACCATTTTATTGTGTGGGGGTTTTTTGGTTGGTTTTTGTTTTTTGTTTTTTTTCGTTTTGTTTTGTCTTCTTGTTTTTTTTGTCGTTTTTTTTGTTTTCAATATGCCATGATATACCTGTTTTACTGCAAAAAACCCCAAAAAAACCCAACCACGTTGTGGTTTTTTGTTTAAAACGCGTTTTATTCGATTTTTTTCTCCCAACAAAATCTCCTTTCATTTACAATTGTTAGCAGTATCTCATTGGTATGCATGGTTATTTGTTTTCAATTATGAAAATCGATCTTTACTGTAGTGAATATTATTCATAATCAATTCGAAACAAGGTAAATAATTTTGAGTGTATAAATTATGTTAATTACGAATAAATTCATTTGAAAATTGATATTTTACAAGCTATTCACTGGTATGAACGTAATGCCTATCTGTACTGACATCAAGTTTTAACGATGGGTGTTGGTAAAACGCGGACCGGACCATAGTTTGACACCCAATAGCCGATGTATTTTTCATGCTGAGGTGTCGTTAAACATTCATTCACTCATTCACTTTTGTATATTAGAATGGATTTGTTTTACGTCCATATCGTATTCGTGTTTTCTGAACGCAGTTTGGGACGTTGATTGTGTATATGATATGACATTTCTATAAGTAAATATCATTGAAATACCTATTGCGTTATTTATGTTTCTCGGTATGTTGCAGTTCCATCAAATAAATATATTAATTTAAGTTTCCTTTGAACATAATAAAGTGCAACTGGGGCAAGTTGACTAAACAAGTGCGGAGCGAGATAGTTTTGGGGCGAGTTGACCTGCTCCCTTACCGGAACATATTCAAACTATTCCGATCGCCCAATTGTGGTAAGAGAGGTCGTTTTCGGTACTTAACCATGATTCTTCTATACCAAATGTAATAGTTATATACAAATGATTGTTTTCTAATTATTATTTAGCACTTTGGTCAGGTTTTATTTAGTATTATTATTAAAATAATTTCTGTAGCAGATTTATGGTATAAGGGAAATAACTCTTATTTACTCTTTATTAAATATCATCAAAGATTGAGTCTCCACTCTCTTTTTATATTGTTATTTGCAAAATATTAAATGTAAACACAATATTAAGTTATATATAAAATATTGTTCCTAATCATTATTCAGCACCCTGGTAAGATTTTTTTTTTTTTTAATTATTATTATTATTATTTTCCGATTCGGGTTGCGCGCGTATCGTGACAAATCGCTTCGTGGCAGGTTGCAGTTACCATGACAACTACATGACTGGGTGAAAACAAACCGTTATTTGTATGGGAGTTAATGGGAGCACAAGAGGGGTATCGTTCTGTCCACGCAAATAAAAATGGTTTTCAATCAAACCGCGTCGTGAACCGCAACATAAAATACGCAGATGGATACACAGTACCAAGGGTGTGTCTTATTCAAACTGGTCTTATATTGGGGAGGTCCTAATATCGGCTAAACAATATAATTGTCCCTTGCTCCTGTTACTACTGTGACAATAAGGTTATATATAGGATTAGGCAGAGATTTATACCTAAGAGATAAACGGTAGCTGGACGGGGCTTTAGAAATATGTCACTTGTGCAACACTGATGTTGGTGATGAGTTTCCCTATATTTTTAAATGTATGTCTTTATCTACTGATCGAATTGTGTATATACCTAGTTACTATACCAATAGAGCAAGTGCAATTACCTTTTACCAGTTATTTTCTACAACTAAAAAATCACTTTTGTGTAAACTATGTAAATATTTGCAAATTGTCATTGAGACGATCAGTCTTCCGGGTTAATATTACTTAAATATTATGTCCATTACCACTACAAAAAACACTTTGTAACTTATTTTCTTTATATTTTCTCCATACTGCACTCGGTGCAGTTTATGAGAATAAAATTCTTGTCTTGTCTTGTGTACTCCGGACTCCGGATCAAAAATCAAAAACGAAAGAACCGTTCATGCATTAATTACCTCTTTCTACACCGGAATGGGATTTGACTGAACGACGGGCTGCTTAATTAGTTGATCAATGATCGTCAAGTGCCAAGTAATCAGGATGCCGTCGCAAGATCAAATACAAAATGTTATCGCACTCGTGTGAAGTTATTGCGGTAGGCCGTCGCAGAGAGCCTGGTAAATCGTCTCAAGTTTTTGCTTTTTTCGTTTTGCCTTTTTGTGTATTTTCAGTTTGTTTTTGTGCCTCTTTGTCATCCCCGAGCCAGTGCTATCCTTTTCCACCCAGGATGTCCGCAGTGGAACATAGCAACAACAACAACGCACCTGCTCAGGCTGAGCCTGAAAGTGAGTACAACCACCCGTTATACTTACACGCCCCTGGGTTCACCCCTTACTGGGGAGGAGATCTGTAGGGCTTTGGGCTCCGTAGTAAGACACCTAATAGCGGCCGTGCCAAAAGGGAGGAACACTTGGGAAATCCACCTGGACTCCCAAGAGCTGAGAGACAAGTTAGAACTGACCGGTCTCGCAGTCAGAGGACGCGAGTTTGAGATCCTGCCCCGCTTCCCTGGGGGTACGTGGGTTCGACTGAGGGGTCTGCCTCTCACCGTAGAGAACAGCTACATAAACCAGCTGCTGAAGAAATACGGCACTATTGTCGTAGGTGCAGAGTACTCTACGTGGCGTAACACCCACGTAAAGACGGGGGAAAGGACCCTAAAAGTTGACATTTTAAGGGACATACCCACCAGACTACAAACGGGTGACCACGAATGGTTTACTGTTAAATACAGAAACCAACCAGAGCTGTGTTTCAGCTGTGGCAAGCCTGGCCACCATCGATGGGATTGCCCCAATAGACAGTTCGAGTTTAAGGGTATCGATCAGGACGGGCAGGAGGGACAGGCCCAAGAGGACAACACCCCCCTCCCACTCGCCCCAGACCAGGAGGAGAATTTGGTGATCGACACGCCGGAAACACCAGCGACGGCCCCAGCAGAGGAGGAAGAAGAAGGAGAAAGAGAAAGTGAAGGAGAGGAAAGCAGGAGAGACAGAAGGAGGAAAGAAAAGAAAGAAAAGAAGGAGAAAAAGAGGGATTTGTCATCCTCTGCGGAGGACGTGACACCGGAGAAAGCGTGCCACACGCTCCCTCCCCCAGCCCCTTCCAGGAACAAGGGCCAGAAGTCCGCGAAGACCTAGGTCTAGCGGTCACCACCCCACCCCCTCTTTCCCTATCGACTCGGGACTGCCCACGGACTGCGATTCACGAACACCCCCCCCCCAAACCTGTCTTACGTTGACGACATGGACATGCACCCGGACCACCCCTTTTGTGTTTTCGCTATGCGACCAGAGATAATAATAAGTGTTTTCAGTCTGTGTGTTGTCAATGGTTTCAGTGTTCTTTGTTGTGTTTCTGTGATGATTCGTGTTTTGTGTTGTCTGTGCTTGTGTGTTTTCATCGTTGGAGTCATACTGTGTTTCACTGTGTTTCACTGTGTATTCGTGTGTAAATGTGTTGTTTCTATGTGTGACCAACCCAAACGTGCGCGAACCTATGTTGTGTGTTTTATATATATTGTGTGTCTTCATGTGTTTTTTGTGTTACATCACGGACACGACCCCGGCCACCACCCCACCCTGCGGCCTGTAAGGCCAGGGCGAACGTTTGACTTGGTGTTCCCCGGGGTCCCCGAGACAGGACCCGCTGCGAAATGTATTGTGTATATGTATGCCCATGTTTTCTTATTGTTATATTTGTTTCATGTGTTGTCAAACTCTTGTCATAACCATTACTATTATTATTACCACTACTATCATTATATGCTTAAAAGCTGGCAGTTATCAGCACCCACTTGAAAATTGGCACACTAAACGTGAACGGCTTTGTGAATAATGACACAAAGCGAGCCCTTATTCTAGATTTATTAAATACCGAAAAAGTTGACATAATCTGTCTACAGGAAACTCATTTCAATGATAAAGATAATATTAAAAACCTATTAAAAGAATTTAAGGGGAAATTTTATATCAATTCATGCAATGTTGGCCGAAAATGGGGGGTAGCAATTTCATTCAGAAAAGGTTTAGAAATAAAAGTAATTAATTCTCTTAAAGACGCGGAAGGGCGAGTTCTAAGTTTACTTTGCCAATTTAAAAGCCATGTTTTTAACGTAGTTAATCTGTATTGTCCAGTGAACCCATGCCAAAGGGCTGAGTTCATTGCAAGCTGTGTAAATTACTTCTTCACAATGAATGACCAACGAACCGTGACTAACCGCAATCTGTGCGGCGACTTCAACTGTGTGGACAGTGTAACACTTGACCGGACAGGCTCTAAGAAGCATTAGCTTAGGGGCACTATAGGGGTTAAAGAATTAAATAACATTATAAACGAACATGCACTAACAGACGCATACAGATATTTATACCCAAACAGAACCTCTTACACATACCACAGTAAAGCTTATAAAACATACTCTCGCATCGACCGAATCTTAATCTCAGGGCAGTTTATTGCTGGCCTGAAAGAAGCTGGTGTAACTCAGTGCGTAAATACTGATCACAAGCTTGTTTGGGCTGACTTCACCTTTGACAAAAACAACAATGGACCGGGACTATGGGCCTTTAACAATAGCATTCTGAAAGACAAAAACTACGCTAATTTAATAAATGATTTTTGGCAGACTTGGAAAACAAAAAAAGGGGATTATGAGGATCTTTTGTTATGGTGGGATTTGGGTAAAGTAAAAATAAAAACTCTGACCAAGGACTATTGTAAACGAAAACGCAGGACTGAAAGGACGTACATATATAACTTAAAACAAGACGAAATTTTCTTAACACAACTAGACGAGTTAGGACACTTGGATGATTACTCTGAATTACTAAATGTACAAAATAAAATTAAAAACTACGAATAAATACAATTACAGGGTGCTAGAATTAGGGCCAAGGTCGACGAAATAGAACAAGGTGAAAGATGCACGGCGTACTTTGTAAACCTTGAAAAACAAAAAGCCAATAACAAATCCATGGACTCCTTAATAACTGAAGACGGTAATTTAATTAACACACAACAAGAAATTTTTAGAAGAAACTACTAAATTTTACAAAACTTTATACACTTCAGAAAAGACAGACGTTTCGGCACAAAATTATTTATTAAACAAAATGACAAAGACGTTAAACGATGAAGACAGAGATGCATGCGAAGGGGAAATAACTCTTAACGAAGTTTCATCAGCCATTAAATCTTTTGCCAATGATAAATCGCCTGGATGTGATGGATTGTCTGCAGAATTCTACCAGAATTTTTTCGGCCTTATTGGTAGTGACCTGGTAGAAGTAATTAATGATGCCTTTAGCAAAGAAAAATTAACCTTCACCATGAGGCGCGGTGTAATTGTTCTAATTTGGAAAGGCAATGAAAAACAACTTCTAAAATATTGGCGCCCGATTTCGTTACTAAATTGCGACTACAAAATTATCACAAAAGTTCTGGCCAGTAGAATTCGAGATTTCTTACCAAAAATTATTCACCCAAATCAAAAATGTTCAGTAAAAGGCAGATCAATACACGACGGTGCGTCATTGATAAGGGACTTAATAGAATACGTTAATCGTGAAAATTTACCGAGGTTAATTCTTTCTCTAGATCAAACTAAAGCTTATGATAGAGTAGAGTGGTATTTTTTATTTAAAGTGCTAAAAAAATTTAACTTTGGACCAAACTTCATTAAAATGATTAAGACTTGTTACACAGATATTTCATCTGCGGTAAAAGTCAAAGGACATATTTCAAACTATTTTAACTTATCTCGGGGTATTAGACAGCGATGCCCGATCAGCACAGTTTTATATATTTTAGTAGCAGAAACTTTGGCGGAAGCTGTTCGGGAAGATACAAAAATTAATGGAATAAATCTACCTGATGGCTTCGTTAGCAAGTGGGTGGGATACTCAGACGACGGCAACGCGACCTTATCAGACCTAGACTCAGTTAAACGATTGTTTAAAGTTTTAAATATATACGAACGTGCTTCTGGAGCCAAAGTCAACCTTCAGAAAACCACTGGTTTCCTAATGGGGAGACTTAGGTACGAGAAAGATACGCCTATTGATATAAGATGGACAAACGAAAAAATCTAAATTTTAGGGTTTTATTTTGGTAACGTAGATGTTTCAGCCGATAATTGGGAACCAAAAATTCAAAAAATCAAAACTATTTTAAACATTTGGAGTAATCGTAAATTAACCTTACATGGCAAAGTAGTAGCAGTAAATTCGCTTGCCACCAGCGGCATTTGGTACTTATCTAACGTTTTGGAATTACCGGAAAAATATGCTAAACAAATCGATAAAATTATTTTTGGTTTTATTTGGAGTTACAAAAAACATTTTATATCAAAAGAGCAACTTCAACTACCTAAGGAGTTAGGCGGGTTGGGTGTCGTAAATATTCGGCTAAAAATCAAAGCACAAAGAATTAAATTTGTAAGTAGATTTTTAAGCCCGGAGGGCGATGGCCACTGGAAATCTTTAGAGGATCACTTTTTAGGCCAATACAAAAACTTAAATATTGAAAGACATGTTCTAAAATGTAAAATTATAAATAAAAAAGCTAACTTCATCTCAATGCCGAATATCTACAGGGAAATACTATTAACATGGAAGGACCTTGACATTACTAGAGACACTAACAGCTACCAACAGATAATTTATGAACCGTTACACGAAAACCCCTTTATATCCAACAAAACATATACAAGTATACGTAGAGAAAGACTAAATTTAGTCAAAGACATTTGGGATGTGGGGACGAACGACTTTTTGGACTTCGCTGGTTGCTCAACTAGCGCGGTATTTTATCGCCAATTAAAAGACCTACAGGACAACTTTTCGCGGACATTATTATGGACGCTACAAAATGAAGACCCCTTTGATGGTGACTTAGACGCCATCTTTCGTATCAACGTAGGTGACACGAAAAAAAGACGTGACAGACGCGAAAACTAAAGACATATACGCAGTCTTGTTATTAAGAACTTACAAAGATGCATCATTTAAAACCAGGTGGAATATAGCCTTTAATGAAACCATAAACTGGCAAAACATTTGGAAAACATTAAATTCAGGTTTCATTGAAAATCCCGACTATGATTTAATTTATAAAAATGATTAGAAACGTAATTGCAGTCAGAAAAACATCTATATGACTGGAAGATTGCGACCACTCCGGAGTGCCTTGTGTGCAACAGAGTGGACTCAGTCTTCCATGCCTTTTTTCACTGCAACAAAACAAAACTATTCATAAAGCAAATTGAACCGATCTTTAAAAAACTTTTTGGTAACAATTTCCGTCTGAATCCGTATGCCATGATTTTCGGCATAAAACATAAGCCTGGAGATTATGCATCGCAATTGGGATTTTTCTCTCTGGAGTAAAGTGATAAGGGTAATATGGACAACCAGAAAATTACTAGAGGGAGATAAGCCATGTAATGAAATGGCTCTTTTCAAACATTTAATATATTCAAGGGTCGAAGTAGAATATTTCGCCGCCTTAGAGTGGCCAAACAGAAAAGAAAAATTCCTAAATCACTGGTGCTTCAAGGGGGTCATCGCATCGTGCAATGACGCCCTTGACATTACATATAAACTATGATAAAGATTGGCAAATTGCACAAACTGTAGAACAAAATAGACCTGGACCCCCCGGCTTGTAGCTTTGGAGGCCAGGTCCATCAACCAGGTTAAGATATTGTAAATACACACCACTTAAGTCACACACACTTATAATAATATAAAGAAAACAAAAATACAAACATGCACTAATTGAAATGTATATTATTCTGAAACAAGCACTGACACTCATATGTAGATCTTTATTGGCCACATTCAAGGAGAACCTGGTTTATTGTAAATAGGGAGGTCTTTTCTGAAATAAATGGGGCACCCGGCATGTTCGGGACCTGCCTGAAATGAAAAAAAAAAAAAAAAAAAAAAAAAAAAAAGCCGTTAGATCAATCGAATTAATATTAGTGTGTGTTGATACCTAACTGATTTCACTCTTATGAATTCGGCGAGTTGTACTTGTCATCCTAACGCATGTATAAATAGGTGCGAGTCGTTCGTATGTTTTCTGCGTGTGTGACCGGCCTCGGTGGCGTAGTGGTTAAGCCATCGGACTACAGGCTGGTAGGTACAGGTTCGCAGCCCGGTACCGGCTCCAACCCAGAGCGAGTTCTTAAGGGCTCAATGGGTAGGTGTAAGGCCACTACACCCTCTTCTCTCTCACTAACTACTAACCAACTAACAATTAACCTACTGTCCTGGACAGACAGCCCAGATAGCTGAAGTGTGTGCCCAGGACAGCGTGCTTGAACCTTAATTGGATATAAGCACGAAAATAAGTTGAATTGAAATGAAATGCGTGTGTGTGTCATTCCGAGTTTTGATCACGATGAGGCAAGACCTTTGTTCATGCTCTCTCGAGTTCCCCCCCCCCCCCCCCCCCCACCTGGGGGGATTAATCACCAGCTACGGAGTGCTTTTGGAGTACCGGGTATCGTACACCGGGTCACGTGCTTCCGTGACCTTGGTGTACGGAAACCCACCAGCCCCGAAGAAAGGAAGGATTAGGAAGAGGAAACGTTCGCCAGGGAAGGAACAGGCCCAGCCTACGACCGTACGGAAGAAGATGGACAAGCTCCAGCCACACACCACACGGCCGACTACGCCACCACCAGCACCGTTTACAGTGATGTTTCCGGAGTTGGCGACAAGGCACCCTAATCGCCGGTCATCTTGAACTTCGGAGATAGATCGTGCTACCAAGGAGGAGCACGCCCGGAGTTCGGCCCAACTCGCCGTTGGAAAGAGGAAAGCGGAGACTACTGCGACCATCAGCGTGACGGTCGCCGAGTCGCCATTATGTTCGATCCGATACTTGGATAAAGGCCCAAGCGATCGCAACACAGCCCCTAGGGTGTGTGTGTGGGGGGGGGGGAGAGTAATCTCCACGTTCTCCAAACACAACTTCATCTCACGAGAGTCAGTGCAGAAGTCTGTTCGTTTGTCCGGGTTTTTTTTTTTTTTTTTTTTTTTTTTTGTGGGGTTTTTTGTATGTGGGTTTTTTGTATGTGGGTTTGTTTTGTTGTTTTTTTGTGTGTTTTTTCTCTTCTCCCCCTTCTTTATAATAATTGTATATGTATATATGCTGTGTGTGTGTTATATTCTATGTTTTAAGCTGTGTTTTATACGTTTAATTTATCAAGGGTTACACTGCGTCTAATCTCTCTGGCAGGAGTAATACGCTGTATATTAGTAATCCTTATACGTTTTAACTTTTTTACTTTTGTTCTTAACCATATGTGATTAATAAAAACAAAATTATTTTAGGTATTTTTGGAACTACATCTCGTATGGATTGGTATCCTTATTGGGATTCCAGAGGGTGTTTAACATTAATATTGCCCACAATTTTACAATTTTATACGACTGGACACTAAAATATAATCCACCTTTTCCCTTTCTACTTACGTTAACACCTTTTAATTTACTACTATGACATGTTTATATAAATTTTATTATTTTTATTTATTTTTTCTTATTTTATTTTCTTATTATTATTGTTTTATTGTTATTTTATTATTTACCTTTTTTCTTTTTTTCTTTTTTTCTTTTTCTTTTCTTTTATCTTTCTCATTGTTTTATATGGATGTTAAAAGTTAGGTGATAGCTCTTTTGACTTAAGTTAAATGACAGCACCAATCACATAGTTTTATGCGGGTTCATGTTATGGTTAATATGGAGATGATATCATTCATCAATCTCCACTTTCCAATTCCTAGCATTTCCATTATGGTGGAGGTGGTGGATGGGACGGCCTAGGGAAATGAATTAAAAGTGGGGCAGACCTTCCCGTCTACTCTCCTCCGACATAAATACCAGATTAACCAGACATATTTTACTGTCAATATTCTACTTTTTACGTAATCATTTGTAGAAACCCTTTTTAACCCTTTGTATAAACACTTTTTAACTTCTTTGTAAATAAAGTTTATTTAACCATTAATTAGTACTTTTTATCTAATCATTTGTATAAACGTTTTTAACTCTTTTTTTATCTTTTTTTTTTTACTAACACTCTCCCCACCCCATCTCGTCCCTTTAAGCAGTCAATTCTTTTTATTTTTGGCTTGTAACCGTTTTCTTTTTTTTCTTTATTTTATTAACTTTTTTACTAATCGCTATTTTGAAAATTCTGCCCATTTTCACCCCCCCCCCCCCCCCCCCCCCCCCTCCATCCCCAGTCAGGCCACCGATCTTATCGGAGGACGGACTCGGGATGGGCGTGTTCGAAACCCTAGTGGTATATGGGCACGTTAAACTAGTTATCATCATCATCATCTGGCCCTAGTCAGAAATCGTGCTCGCAACGAGCGTGCTTGAACATTAAATTGATATAAGCACGTTAATTCCCGACATCTGACCCGACAGTCATTTGTGGGCATACATACATACATGCGTATATTTTCTTTCTGTCATGCCCTTCTGCCCCGGAATCACTCCATGGCTATCTCAGAGACTGAATCCGTGGTGGACGTGCCTGAACCTCTGTGGATAGGGGCACGTTAAATGAGTTCCCATTCCCATTTCCTGTCATGGACGGACAACAAAGAATTATAAATGTCTGGGCCCGAATTCTATCAGGTAAACAAACGAAATCATCATTTCTGCTGCACGAATTAATGTCACACGACTCAATTCTCTATGGATATAACTATAAATGGATGGAATATGTGGAAGATAAATTCAATAACTTGGGTATGACCGATATTTGTTTGACACGGAACTTTTCTTCTATAAAGCTGCTTCTTGACCACGTAAACTAAGACAAAATTATCAATATCTACAAAAATGGATTAGCGATATATCTACATCATCAAGAGGTAAAACGTACGCTATATTTAAAGAAAATCTTAGTCTAGAGAAATATCTTATCCTATTACCACAAAAGTCCTGGACTACTTTACTAAAATTTAGAACCTCCAACCATCATATGCCTATTGAAACAGGGCGCTGGAACAACACCCCAGTGGAACACAGAACATGCACCTTATGTAATACAAATGACATAGGAGATGAATTTCACTATTTATTCACCTGCAATTTTTTTTTGTAAATTTACGTCACTCATTGTTAAAGCCATACTATTATATTAAACCCAGTATGCTGAAATATAAGCGTTTGATGACTAATAATAAAATAAGTGCCCTTAAGAAACTATGCAAATTAATAAAAGAAATTATTAACAAATTCCATAAACCCTAAAACTGCAGCTGCCTACAAATGAAAATATATACACTATCCATTATTGCCATTATCTATTTGTTTACGAATATGTATGTGTGTGTGTGTGTATGTACATGTATGTATGTGTGTGTGTGTGTATGTACATGTATGTATGTGTGTGTGTGTGTATATGTACATGTATGTATGTGTGTGTGTGTATATGTACATGTATGTATGTGTGTGTGTATATGTACATGTATGTATGTATGTATGTGTGTGTGTGTATATGTACATGTATGTATGTATGTGTGTGTGTGTATGTACATGTATGTATGTGTGTGTGTATATGTACATGTATGTATGTGCGTGTGTATATGTACATGTATGTATGTGTGTGTGTATATGTACATGTATGTATGTATGTGTGTGTGTATATGTACATGTATGTATGTATGTGTGTGTGTATATGTACATGTATGTATGTATACTTCGTGTCATCAACTATATATGCAAGTGGTCAATTTACATTGTACTTGATCACTATACTGCACTGGGTGCCAAGGGGTTGGGGGCAGAAACAAATCCTCTGTTGCCCCCCCCCCCCCCCCTCCACTCCCAACAAAAGATGCCAGTCGTGGTACAGTGGTTATGAACATGTATGCATAAGAATACATTGGCATTTAAGATGCAGGTAAGGTGGAAGGAAGGAAGCAAAATTTCTAGGGGGTTCGCAGGTATGCTATGTAACCCTGTAAACTTTTAGAAACTAGTTGTCCTGAAATGAAATTCCCTGCATTCTACAAGTAAAATTAATCTCTGCCTTAAGATTTACCAATAATATTTTTTATTAGAATTATTGTAGAATGGATCCCTTCAATCCTTATATTGCCTGTTGGGAGTCCTTTGATTGAATTATACATGGAGTCATGGAGAAGAGGAGGGGTCAATCCAATATCGATAACTCTGACACATAATATCAGAAAAAAACTACATTTTATTTACACAGCGTTATATATGAAAATCGTTTTGCACATGTTTTCCCTGCACTGGTCTCCTTATGAAAGCAATCATTTTATTGTGGGCTTTTTGTTTGGTTTTTGTTTGTTTTTTTGGTTTTTCTTTTTGTTTGTCTTCTTTTTTTTCAATATGCCATTATATTCTGTTTTACTGCGAAAAAACAAAAACCCCACCACGTTGTGTGTTTTTGTTTTTTTTTTTGTTGTTTAAAACGCGTGTTATTCGATTTTTTTCTTCCAACAAAATCTTCTTTCATTTACAATTGTTAGCAGTATCTCATTGGTATGCATGCTTATTTGTTTTCAAATATGAAAATCGATCTTTAAAAGGTATATTACATTTTCGTGCCTTTACTGTAGTGAATATTATTCATAATCCATTCGTAACAATGGTAAATAATTTTGAGTGTATAAATTATGTTAATTACGAATAAATTCATTTCAAAATTGATATTTCACAAGCTATTCACTGGTATGAACGTAATGCCTATCTGTATTGACATCAAGTTTTAGCGATGGGTTTTGGTAAAACGCGGACCGGACCATAGTTTGACACCCAATACATGGGCGTACATAGGATTTTGAAAAGGGGGGTTCCAAAATAGATTGCAGAGATATTGGGCATATATTTCTATGTTGAGTAAATATAATAATATCAGATATCAATGTCAGATATATTAAATTATAAAAAAAAGCGATTTCAGGGGGGGGTTCGGTCGAACCCATCGAACCCCCCCACCCCTATGTACGCCCATGCAATAGTCGATGTATTTTTCATGCTGAGGTGTCGTTAAACATTCATTCATTCATTCACTTTTGTATATTAGAATGGATTTGTTTTACGTCCAAATTGTTGACTGATTGCAATCTATTTTGAAAACTATAGAATAGTATTTCCGAAAATATCGTATTCGTGTTTTTGTCGTTAGGTAACCGCAGTTTGGGACGTTGATTGCCTATATATGACATTTTTATAAGTAAATATCATTGAAATACCTATTGCGTTATTTATGCCTCTCGGTATGTTGCAGTTCCATCAAATAAATATATGAATTTAAGTTTACTTTTTACATAATACCCTACCCATTTTCAACAATACCCCCCCCCCCCCCCCCCCCCATGCCACAGGCCACCGATCTTATCTAATTTCTTTTTGGCCACCCGATCTATTTAGCGACCAAATTTAATGAGTAGAATTTTCTTTATTTAATTATATTAATTAGAGATGCGCATACAAATTTTAAAAGCCCACTATTTAATTTTTGGATGTAAATTTCAAAATTGTCCGCTTAATTTTTTTTTCTGTCCCGGGACAAGCCCCTGGCTATCCAGAGACAGGTCCCGGGACGGACATGCTCGAAACTCTACTGGTATATGAGCATGTAAAAATTATTCGCACTCGCACTCGTCGCAAGATGAAATACAAAATGTTATCACACTCGTGTGAAGTTATTGCGGTAGGCCGTTAGATCAATCGAATTAATATTAGTGTGTGTTGATACCTAACTGATTTCACTCATGAATTCGGCGAGTTATACTTGTCATCGTAACGCATGTATAAATAGGTGCGAGTCGCTCGTATATTTTGTGTTGTCTTATTTCATTTATAATGGCGGAGCGACCCAAAAAACGGCAAACGGCAATGTGTTTACGTTAAACCAGTTACTAAGCTAAGCAAACGGCAATTTCGTACGTACGAATAAATAATATTTTAGGAAATAAAATGAAATTTAACCTAGTACAAATATTAAAACGACCAGAAACACGTTTAATATGCAGCCACTAATATTTTATGCAGAAAAATATATTTGATATGTAATTACAATAGTTAAAAAGTCTCTTTTAGTCGATAACATCTTCAAAATTGCAGCAAACTCAGGAATGTCCCTTTAAGTATATTTTTTTTTTAATGTCTATGAAATAATCGATTGCAAGTCTGGCTTGTATGACTATGTTTCCCAACCATCCATGGGTTCAAATGTCATTGTTGATCGCGAGTTTTCGATCATTCAAGAACCATAACTCTGGATGAACTCTGTCTAAACCGGTCCTCTATGTAAACCGGACTATTTCGACGGTACGAAGTGAGTCCGGTTTAGACAGAGTCCACTGTATATATATATATATATATATATATATATATATATATATATATATAGCGCTGGGTTTTGGTATATATATATATATATATGAACTCCCAGTTAAAGTTCTGGCGTGAACTATACTGAGAGACATAAATAATGGGAATATTTTCTTACAGAAATGTCATATATTATATATGAAGCATGTGTACAAAATGACATAGGTAAAAACAGTAAAGGCCCTGCTACACGATACGAGTGACTCTGTCCGATTCTATCGAATCGTGTAGCAGGCCCTTAAGTGAAAGTGAATTTTGTTCAGTTAAAATTAAAATGCATTTGAGACCAAAAACATAACTTTGTGTCCATTGCAACAACACAGCTTTGTATATGAAAATCGTTTTGCACATGCTTTCCCTGCACTGGTCTCCCTATGAAAGCAACCATCTTATAGTTTTCTTGTCTTTCTTTCTTTTTTCTTTCTTTCTTTTCTGTTTGTTTTTGTTGTTTGTTTTTTTCCCTAATATGCCATGATATTATGTTTTATTGCGAACCCCCCCCCCCCCCCCCCAAGTTGTGTGTTTTGTTTAAAAAGCGTTTTATTCGATTTTTTCTCCCAACAAAATCTTCTTTCAGTTACAATTGATATCCAGTATGTCATTTGTACGCTTATCATGTGTATATCATCAACGTCCCCAACTGCGTTATGCTTCCAACTCTGGTGTGCAATCGACATCTGATTTGTTGTCGCCTGCTTGTCGATCATTTGTGACTTTTTTTCTTCACAAATTTTACTTTACAAATTCCCTAAAATCATTAATTTTGCAAAGTGTTTTTTGTTTATTCCTTAAAATGACCAATATTGCGTCCACTTGATTTGTAGAAATTGAGTTGAAATGGAGGAAGATGAATTAACATTTAGTGCCTGTCACATGACCTCACACGTGCCAGATCAACGAGGCCAAATCATTTAATTTCGATGATTTTTATACCCCCAATTGCTAGAATTGTTTTCAATTATGAAATTCGATCTGCAAAAGGTATGCTACATTTTTGTGCCTTTACTGTAGTGAATATTATTCATATTCCATTCGTAACAATGGTATTTCATTTTGAGTGCGTAAATTATGAATTACGAATCAATTCATTTGAAAATTGATATTTTACAAGCTTATCACTGGTATGAACGTAATGCCTATTTGTATTGACATTTGTATTTAGCGATAGGTTTTGGCCGAACCGGAACGCTTGACAAACTGAATTATCATTTTTAAAAATATTTGAAACAAAGTTTTCGTCCACTGTACATATATCAGAAATATATATTATTATTATTATTTATTTATTTTTCATACAGTGGCCTTAAAAAATGAAAAATGACGAACCGCACATGCGCGGAACGATACTTTTTACAAACGCATGCGCCTAAACGCAGTAAGAAGCGTTGCACTATTTCCTGTTTACTGGAGGGTGCTTCACTTTTGTTTACTAGAATGGATTTGTTTCACGTCCACATGGTTGATTTTTAACGTTAACTGGTTGCAATCTATTTTGTTTCATGGATCATAACTGAAAACTGTAGAATAATATTTCCGTAAATATCGTATTCGTGTTTTTATCGTTAGATGAACACAGTTTGAGACGTCGATGGTAGGCCTATATAGGCTAGGCCTATGATATGACATTTCTATAAGCAAATATCAGTGAAATACCTATTGCGTTATTTATGCCTCTTGGTATGTTGCAGTTCCATCAAATAAATGTATTAATTTAAGTTTACTTTGAACATAATAAAGTGCAACTGGGGCGAGTTGATTAAACAAGTGTGAGGCGAGATGTTTTTGGGGCGAGTTGACCTGCTCCCTTACCGGAACACATTCAAAATATGCGGCAAGAGAGGTCGTTTTCGGTACTTAACCATGATTCTTCTATACAAAATGTAATAGTTATATACAAATTATTGTTTTTTAATTATTATTCGGCACTTTCGTAAGATTTTATTTATTATTATTATTAAAATAATTTCTACAGCGGATTTATGGTATAAGGGGAATAACTCTTATTTGCTCTTTATTAAACATCATCAAAGATTGAGTCTTCACTATTTTATGTAGTTACCGCCAATATGAAATGTAAAGACAATATTAAGTTATATATAAAAATAAATGTTTTCTAATCATTATTCAGCACCCTGGTAAGATTTTATTTATTATTATTGTCTTTAATTATTATTATTATTATTATCATTATTATTATCCGATTATTTGTATGGGAGCACTAGAGGGATATCGTGAATTACGGGACTTCTGTCCGCGCAAATAAAAAATGCCGAAAATCTGAGCAGCCTTTTGCAATACAAATCATATACATGTAATGATGATAGACAGGAAGTTAAAAGTTTTCATATTTCCAGTAGACGAGGTTAAAAAAGGACTGGGTAAATGCTTGCAAAAGGACAGGCGAAAAACCATGCGTGACACGAACCAAATTTAGCTACCTCTGTAAACAACAGTTCATATCTGAGGATGTAGTCCTGAGTGAATTAAAAACCAACAAACATGATAACATGATGGTGTGAACATGAAAATGGATTCCGTGGGTGGAGAATTACAAGGTTCTATGTGCACAAAACCTCATTTTGAGAAATTGCCACTTGAAGCTTGGAGCTGCCATATCTGAGTCATAGAGAGGTCTTTGCAATAGTTTTAATATAACAACTGTGCCTTACAATACCACATTCTAGGACTGTTTACCATGTAGATAATTTTATGTTCTATCAAATGGGATGGATAACTCATTTTTGGAAAAATTGCAGATATGACCTTGTAATTCTCAGGCCACGATTTGTAAGGAACCGGTGATAACTTATCGGTAAAATACTATTTTTGTTTGCAATTTAGAAATCAATCGGCTCAGAAATAAATAACTTGTAGTATATTATATGCAATCAGATATGCCTTTTTTCTTTTTCTGCTTTAAATATATATTTTTTTGAATGTGTCTAGGTGATTATGTAAAATTCTAATCAGTTTAATAGGTTAATACAAAGGTACACTTGGTAGTTTTATTTAGTCAACCTAAAGAATTGTGCAAAATATCGAAAATTAACAGAACCATATCTTAAGATAATATAAAAGCCATAGGTCCATAATTAGCAACATGTTGATACAGAATCAGTTAAAATATAGTTCTTAAATTTCATGTTTATTACAATACAGTAAATATATAACTAGCGTCATAATAGATCTGTTTGGCTTTTACTTAAAAGTCAGTAGATCAACTCAAGGTAAACATCAGAGTGTGTTCTATGTGTCTATGAGACGTATTGTATGTATTCTACCTAATGCAGACAGTGATATATATTTCGTATTGAGGGTCCAGTATTACCTGATCTTAGCATAAGCATACGAGACAGTGGAGACTGCCCCCACCCCAGTGCTGGAGAAAACATTCAAATTCGGGCACAAATTATAGAGATGAGCTAGCCTGAGATATTTTTACCAAGTATTTCCATCATTCTACCCTAAACATTAGTTGTAATCCATGTTAAAATGCGTAGTGATTCGTTTGCAACCCTATATAGCTGTTTGGCGGTAATGTTAATATGAATGAATGTTGTTATCCTGATTTTGGTATTTTCGTTTAATTCGGGCAAAACTCAGCCTGTCCCCTTTCAAAATCCCGTACCCTTTGTTAGCAAAAATTACCTACCCGAATAGTGCCAAACTAGATTAACTGTTATCAATATCTGCCATCTTTTTGTCGTGCAGATAAGGACATTATATAATACTTAGCTCAGTACATAAGAAGATCTTTCGAAAACGCCAAAGGCGTGCGCTACAACAGATTGCTCTGAATATGCACGTAAAGCTCTCTGATCTGACCTAAACGCTAAATATAGCCATATCTATTACTCCCCACCCACCTCCGTTTTCGGCCATGCAATTTTAAATGCGTTTCACAGGGAAGAATGCCCGAACATTCTAGAGATATCGGGCACTTCGTGTCCATGTGAAAGACACTTCTGTGTTGAAATGTTCAGTGATAAATAATTTTATAACAATAGTGTCCGCTGGGAGTTTGGTCAGAGTACTGACCTCATAACCTTATGCGCATTGTTACAACTCTATAACTGACAGGTATATTTATGCCATGTCTATACGATACAGAGCTAGACGTGTATTAAGTACATTGTTTAAAAACAAACTTTGTTACTACGCATACAATAAAGGGTTTAAAGTACAGTGCATGTTTCAAGGTGCACCAGTCAAACAAACTAAATGTTAAATATTCTGATCTAACGTATAGATTTTCATATTAATATCTACATGCATGTACATGGATGCATGCATTCTATATTACATATTTGGTAGTATAGACTACCACTTGTGGTAAATACAGTGATATATGCAAATGTATAGTGTAAGGAACTACAATTAGGCATAGCTATACATTTATTACATGGAAGTATTACGTGACCTTGACCTTGGTGTCTGGCCTTGGTGTGAGTCATAGTGGTGTGGCCTACTAGGGTGAACGCTCGCCCGTGTCCCTGACCGACTTAGGTTGGTACTGATGTCCTTGGACTGGCCCTGACCGCCTTAGGTTGGTACTGATGTCCTTGGACTGGCCCTGACCGACTTAGGTTGGTACTGATGTCCTTGGACTGGCCCTGACCGATTTGTTTAGCATTGACCGACTTAGAGGACAGTGACTGGTATACCTGGGCAGGTGTGCGACCTTGGTGTAAGTCATAGCCTTGACGTACTTGGTGTGTGACTCATCACCTAGCCTTGACCTATCTAGAGGGCAGTGACTGGCATACCTGATACAGGTAAGCAGCCGTGACTCATATTTTAGCCTTGGCATACTTGGGCCGTTACTGACGTCCTTGGGGGCTGGTCTTGGCCAGGTTCTGACGTCCTTGGACTGACTGATTCAGGTAAGCAGCCGTGACTCATATTTTAGCCTTGGCATATTTGGGCCGGTACTGACGTCCTTGGGGCTGGCCTTGGCCAGGTTCTGACGTCCTTGGACTGACCTTGGACTGCTATTTTAGAATATAAAAAGGGTAGTTTTGTTAGTATCTTCATTCGCTCTCCGAAAAGTCTACAGACAAGATCTACGTCCAGTTTTGCTACAGAAGTATTCACATATTTGCGGCTTATTGTATTTTGAAGAAGAAGATGGCATCGGTACATTCATCAAATTCATCCCAGAGCCATGGCCAGGGTGAAAAATCGAGATGTCAACTAGAAATTGGGCAAAATGTCTACGTCATGGCCCAACCATGGAAGCAAGAACTGTTGATACACATCAGGAAATTCGACAGTGATAAAGGGAAAACTTTCCCCACCAAACGAGGCATCACCCTTACCCTGAAACACTGGGTTGAACTGTCTACGTGTACCGGTCAAATTGATGAAACCATAGCTGCTTTAAAGGAAAGGAAAGAAGAGAAATTGTTTCACCATCTTGGTGCCAACATGTATGTGAGCGTGGACAAAAACATTGCCGGGGTGGACATTCGGCAGTGGTGGTGGTGTGTGGACACAGTGAAGCCATCAAGGAAAGGAATTTTCCTTTCCCTTCAACAATGGAGTAAACTGAAAGACTGTTTCGAAATGATGAGTGACTTTGTACCAGAGCTGAACTCGATTGTACCCTGCGCCATGCAAGACGACCATCAAAACCAGATGGGCTTCCTGCAGTGCAGTTTCTGCAACCCTAACGAGTGTCATCAGTGGTAAACGAGTGTGACAAACATTTTGTTTTGGAGGAACTCAAAAGTATAAAAGAATGGATTTATGATTTACACTTCATTTGCTTTGTGACTGTGTTTGAGAACAGACGTGTTTTATGATTCTGACATTCTTGTGGCTTGTTGCACTCTATCTGGAACGAAGACGATGGCATCGGGATATTCGAGCGACATTAGTAGCAGCAGCAGCAGCAACAGAGACGAAGACGACGTCTTGATCTGCAAGTGTTCCGAAAGTCACACAATTTACTGTAATAGAAATAGAAAAGAGGAGATCATGGATCGAAGTGAAGAGAATGATGATGGTAAAGATGGCGAAATAAAAGAACCTACAGATCGAGCGGGTGCTACCCGTGAACTCCAAACAGATGTTGACTATGAAGATGGTGAAATTAAAGAACCCACAGATCAAACAGACGCTGCCCAAGAATATAGAGCCAATGACTATGAAGAAGACTACTGTTCGAGACATTATCTGTTTTGTCATCGACCCGAAATGAAAGAATTCTATACACGTATGCAGACATTTGGGTGGTGGCCCATACAGTTACGTCAAAAACCGAGGGGACTTGCCAAGGCAGGTTTCTATTACACGGGGGATCACGATGCCGTCGTCTGTTACTGTTGTGGATTACGCGCCTACCGATGGCAGAGAATGGATGATCCAGTGATGGAACATTACAGACTGTCCCCGAGATGTCCCTATGTGAATAACGTATTCAGACATTAGAGTTTATTTCATGATGTAATAACCATGTATGTTTGGCATTTTGTGTACTACATTTTTGTTGTTTAGTAATAAAATTTTGTTTTGTATTTTTTGAATCCGTTGTTTATAAATAGCATGACATTTATGACCTATCAGTCAGTTGAAAACCATGTCTCAGTGGGAACAGTACCTCGAGTCACTTTATTATGATGCAAAGCACCCTGGGAGTTATGCAGGTCCTGTTAAATTATATCAAGCTGTCAAAGCAGAGGGTAAATTTAAAATTCCTCTAGCACATATTAAGAAATGGTTGAAAGGTCAAGATACCTATACCATGACACATCAAGTGAGACGAAAGTTTCCACGTAATACCTATGTTGTGGAAGGTATAGATAGTCACTGGCAATCTGACCTGATGGACATGGTCAGTTTGGCTAAATATAATGACGGGGTGAGATACGTTATGGTGATCATTGACCTGTTCTCCAGGTATGTGTGGGTTATACCACTCAAATCAAAAACAGGGAAAGATGTAGTAGATGCTTTGACAGAATTCTGGAAATCAGAGTCCAGAAAACCCAAACTGTTTCAGTCTGATTCGGGATCAGAATACAAGAACCACAGGGTCAAAGCATTGTTGAAGTCACATGACATAACGCAGCTGTTTACTCTCAATGAAACCAAAGCGAGTTATGCAGAACGGGTCATTAAAACCATCAAAATGCGTCTGTATCGCTACATGTTAAAAAACTTTACTTACAAGTATATGGATGCTCTAGAGAATGTCGTCCATAGCTATAACCATACCAAACATCGAATGTTAGGTCAAACACCAGCCAGTGTCAACCAAACGAATGAAGAAGAGGTCCGCTTGTCTCAGTACCTGATCAAACCTAAAAAGGCAATCCACAAAAAGACAAAGTTTACCTTTGACATTGGTGACAAAGTACGAGTCAGTCATCTTCGCGGTACATTTGACCGGGAATACCAAGAAAAATGGTCTGGCGAAATATTTACCATTGAAAGGAGATACTGGTCTCAAAGCCATGACTTGTACAAATTAAAGGACTGGGGTGGCGATCCCATTGAAGGGACATTCTATGCAGCTGAACTTCAAAAGGTGACTGAGAATCCGGATCAATTGTATCGTATCCAAGACATTGTAAAAAGGAGAACTCGGAACAAACAGAAAGAAGTGCTGGTGAAATGGCTTCACTGGCCTAAGAAGTACAATTCGTGGATTCCAGAAGCAGACGTTGTTCGATATCAGACAGTATAAAAGGCCTCAGCACATGTTTGACTTTTCATTAGCATGGAAGAAATTGTAGAGACGCAACCTTTGTCAAGAAGTCAGTCGGGTGATACCTGGACATTGTTTGGTAAACGTGTGGCCAAATCGGAAACCGTTTTTTTCTCTCAGATCATCATCATATACGTAGTGGTGATTACATGTATCATCAACTTATCTCTCAATCGAGGTAATTCTAACTTGTGGACAGCACTACTCAGCAGTAGCTTGGGTTATCTGCTGCCAAATCCCAAGATCAAAACTAATAAGCACCATGGATAAGTACATTACCATTCGAAGTACAGACAGCACGTCTTACTTTCCTGACAACACACACTGGTCTTTTAGAGTCAATCTATATGACAGACTACATCTCGGTAAAAAGTGGGTGGTAGCAGCCACCGAAATCACCATTCAGAACTGGGAAGTTTCGAGAAAATCAGACTGTCGTGACATCTACATGTGTTCCAACATCTGCCACAGCTCAGACGTTGGAGAAAGAAAGGAGCCTCTTTTGAGACGCATCTGTTTGATGGGGAATAAAAAGGAAAGGTCATTTGTGTTTCCACAATATCATTACATACCCCTGAGACTGGAAGATCTGCAGATCGTGGACATCTATATACAGGACGCAGATGGCAATCCAGCTTCATTTATCACGGGACCAGTGACAGTGACACTTCACGTGAAACCACAGCCTTTTTGGTTTTAAGACATGGACCAATACGTGTTGAAACATTACAATTATTTAAAAATGATGACGAACATTCACGATTATCAGATGACTCTGGGATTACTGAATGAAATGAATGCAGAACAAATGTTGGCCTTGGTGGCGATTGTTCAAGGGTTGCTGGATGGACGTATTCACGTCACAGCAGGACAGAAACGTCGATTTTTACAGTCTAACAACGAGTATCTGAACATGTTAAAAATGCTGGTATCACCTGCCGTGATGAATAGAACTAGAAAACGTATATTGAAACAGAACACCCCTTTGTTAGCCTTCATTTTGGACGACAGTCACTTGGATCAGATGAAAGCAAAAACCGTATGGTCAGTGGTCACGGACCGCTGGAGATATGCAGGATCTCTATAAATAGGATGTCTGTCAAAAACCATCATCATTTGAGATAGAACCTACAGAGGAGCAACATGTCAGACCAATACAAGCTATATGTTCCAAACGTGGACAAGTGGACCCGTTTCTACAAGCTGCAGGCACAAGGCAAACTTCAGCCTCACTTCGAAATTCAACGTGGTGGAAAGAGTCAGATCATGTACAGTGTGGATCGATGCCTAGAACTCTACGACCCCACATGGAAAAAAGAAAAAGAAGAACAGAACAAACCCCCGGCACCCAGTGTTGTCATGGTCTCCCCAACGCAACAAGTAGTAGAACAAGCTAAGGCCGAACAGAAACGTCTTCTGAAAAGTATAAAAGGGAAAGCAACACCACGACCAGTCAGTTCACCAAGAAAGCGCAAAGGAGACACAACGAGCAGATGCAATCAGAAAAAGCAGAAGACAGATCGCTTTAGTAAAAAGAAGTAAGATGGCTTCCTATATGAATAAAGCTGAAGTAGAGGCCCATGCCGAAGAATTATCTATTTTTGAACTTCCACGTACATTCACTTCTGTGGAAAAAATCTATTACGAAGATACGAGACCCACATCTCAGATCACCACAGAAAACAGTCCTGTGGAGTTTAACGTGTATGGACAAGGCATCGATTACATCGACCTGAAACGTACCAAACTACACGTGAAAGCCAAAATTACCAAAGCCGATGGCAGCATTTTGACAAAAGATGAAAAGGTGGGACCCGTCAATCTATGGCTCCAGAGTTTGTGGTCTCAAGTGGACCTGACCCTCAATGGAAAACTCATCACCACCTCGACCAATCTGTATCCATACAAGAGCTATCTTAAAGTGTTGTTGAATGGCACATCCACGGCTAAGGAATCATCTCTGCAATCCCAACTGTACTACAAAGATGATGCACAAGACATAGACAGCTCAGATCCTATAACAGGCATCAATTCGGGACTCATTAACAGAGGTGCTTTTTGTGAAACCAGTCACACCGTGGATATGGAAGGACCGCTGTATGAAGACTTTTTCGACATCAAACGTTATCTCATCAATGGCATCAATCTACAGATCAAACTGTTCCGGACCAGGCCTTCCTTCAGTTTGTTGTCAGGAGAAGATAATCCTGATTACAAAGTCAAGATCCAAGATGTGTATCTCAGAGTCTGCAAAGTGAGGCCAAACACAGCCATCATTACGGCCCACGCCAAAACACTGCAGGACACTGAAGCCATATATCCTTTCACGAGGAGTGACATCAAAGTGGCCTCCATACCCAAGGGACAACTCAGTTTCCATTGGGATCACTTGTTTCAAAACAAATGTCCCAACAAAGTTGTGGTGGCACTGGTCTCTGCCGAAGCAGTGAATGGCAGTTACTCCAAAAATCCATTTAATTTTGCCATGTACGATCTGGACACGATTGCCTTGTATGTGAATGGTGAATCCTTACCGGCTCAACCACTACACGTGGGTAACAAGCAGTACATCTCGGCCTACAACAACTTGTTCGAAGGAAGAGAATCCATAGGACTGGACGTGTCTAGAGAGGATTTTACAAGTGGATATGCTCTGTATCAATTCACCTTGGAACCTTACCACTTGAAGGACGGATACCTGGATCTTATAAAAAGGGGTAATCTACGACTGGACTTACAGTTTAAAAAAGCATTACCAGAAACAGTCAACTGTTTGATCTACTCAGAAGACAACCTTATGCTTCAAATCGACGGAGCCAGGAACATCTTGTATGCAGAACCATGAACACCTTACAGTTGGAATGTGCTCTGAACGCCGATCCAGTCACGAGACATGTCAGAGTCTATGCTGCAGACGAACTTCCACGGCACCGACTGACCCGTTTTCCACGAGGATTCATTGTCAATACAGAACCCTCGACGATGAGAGGACGACACTGGGTGGCCCTATGGTTAGACAGTGCTAACCATGGAGAATTCTTTGACAGTTTTGGAAAGCCTCCAGAATATTACCAGAGACAGTTTCGAGCCTTTTTGCAGAGAAACAGTGTATGCACCCATTACAATAACAGGGTGCTTCAAGACGCCAACAGCAACTCGTGTGGACTTTTTGCTTTGTTTTACGTTGCTATGAAATCGACGGGATCCTTGCTCAGAGACATTCAAAATTATTTTTGTTCAGATACTAGAGTCAACGAAGCCATCGTGTATCAGTTTGCCTTAACTTATTTTAATCATTGTACATTATAGTTTTTACCCTTAAGGCCTATCGGTGTAACCCAATGTGTGTCCATTTTATATATGTGTAGTTGTCTCTAGAGAGACCAGAGATTGTAATTAGAAATAAATGAAAAACAACCCAAAATTTCGCTAGCCCACACAAGTCCCGCTCGAATCGATGGACGGTTGGGAGGTATGGCACTGCGTTCTGTTTTTACTACATACACAACATAACAACTAATACATTTTTCAAATCATTTATTTGCTCCCGTTTCAAACCAGTGGAGATAAGGGTTAAGGAGCAGACCTCTATTCCACTTTACAATGATTTCCATTTAAATTGTTTTTTGTTCTTTCGTTGTGGTATTCCTGGTGGCCGCTTCTGTATGCTTGCTTCCATCTTTATTGATTTCTCAGGGTTCAGCATCTTCTTTGGGTCCATTGTCTTCACATCAGCCACGGGTTTGGATACAATGGGAGGTGTTTGCCCTTTTCCATCTTGAATTTGTTTGGGTTGTGTTGCACCCATCACTTGTCCTTTTAATAGTTGTATATATTTTTCTTCAGGCACCAGAATGTGTTTGGCCACGTGTTGCATCATGCAGTTTTTAAAAGGGGCGCCACACTCTGTAGCACGAGCACGATGATACCAGCTCTTAACACTTGTTTCTTCTTCTTGATAGAAACTGACTTGTCACCCAACACACGTAATACTTTTTTGTGTTTCTTCAACTTTTCAAACGCCTGTTTAGAGAGTGGAACGTCACTGTGCAATATGTTGGCAATGATGAATGTCAGGGTTTTCAACTGATCCTTGGTTATATGTTTCAACAGCAGACTTTTCTGTTTTGTCGATTTACCAGACAGCAAGAACTGTAAGAACATCAGGTTCTCCTTGATGACTTGAGACATTTTGACGTGGCTTTGAAAATACAGTGCTATTTATACTCTCGGGACGTAGACGATGGAGTCTTCATTGGGAAATATCCGAGTTCTCAGTCTCAGCTTATCATCACCATGGGGCGACATGTCCACCACCAAATAATTAAAAGGGGTCTTCATGGCATCCCTGTACGCTTCTACCAAAACACCAGCATGGCCAGGAAACAACTGACGGCCCAGCGTCATGATCTGTGATGTATCTCTCACATTTTTAAAGAGGACAAGATACCAGGTGTTGAGAGCAATGGTTCTGGCAGACTTTCCCTGTCCATAGAGGTTTTGGGTAATGAATACAACACTCAATCTTCTGTGATGACATCCTTGTGTAAACAGTAGCTCTATGTCTTTGTGTTCTAGTACGTGATTCATCAAGTCATCCAAAATGATAAGTCCATGTTGTCCGTCGGCAAATTCTTCTATTTCTGTCTGTGTGGGTAACCCCGAATGAAACATTAGGTTAGCTACAGTCTTTTCCATTTCGTCATAAAGTGTCTGGTACACGCCATAGCAATACATGATTTTCTTTGGAGGGTCTTTGACGTACATGCCATTCAGGTTCTTCAGGAGTCTGTATACCCACTGAGTCTTACCAGCACCCGTTGGGCCTGATACACACATACTGGAGCAAGGTTCAAATGGTGCCAAACTCTGTGTTTCCCACCAAGGACGTGTGGGATCCACCACTGCTTCGGGACTCCATGAAATGGCACTCTTGGGTAACATGGGTTTCACTGCTTCGAATGTCTCCTTTCTCAACCATGATACTCTGTTTTCCAAATTGTGTACTTGAGACAGATGGTTAGGAAGTCTCAACAAACTCTTGGCCAGGCATCCAGGAACGGGACAATCTTTTCTGACACGACCCATAGCAACAAATATATCTATTAAAATAAACTACTTTGCAAATCACAACTACTTTTATAGATGTGGCCCTGAGTGGCCCTGGCGTGGCCCTGTGTGGCCCTGACGTGGCCCTGTGTGGCCCTGACGTGGCCCTGTGTGGCCCTGATGTGGCCCTGACGTGGCCCTGATGTGGCCCTGACGTGGCCCTGAGTGGCCCTGATGTGGCCCTGACGTGGCCCTGACGTGGCCCTGACGTGGCCCTGATGTGGCCCTGATGTGGCCCTGAGTGGCCCTGATGTGGCCCTGATGTGGCCCTGAGTGGCCCTGAGTGGCCCTGACGTGGCCCTGATGTGGCCCTGATGTGGCCCTGATGTGGCCCTGATGTGGCCCTGATGTGGCCCTGATGTGGCCCTGATGTGGCCCTGACGTGGCCCTGAGTGGCCCTGACGTGGCCCTGACGTGGCCCTGATGTGGCCCTGATGTGAGTGGCCTGATGTGGCCCTGATGTGTGGCCCTGATGTGGCCCTGAGTGGCCCTGATGTGGCCCTGAGTGGCCCTGATGTGGCCCTGATGTGGCCCTGACGTGGCCCTGACGTGGCCCTGACGTGGCCCTGATGTGGCCCTGTGTGGCCCTGACGTGGCCCTGTGTGGCCCTGATGTGACTCTGACGTGGCCCTTTAACATCTAAATGTGTCCTATGATATTTCTCTCCTGTTTGCCAGAGATATAAAAGTCCCTGTTGCCCCTTGTTTACCACGTGGAGGTCGGAGAGATTCAAACAAGATATACCAAATTTGATGTTTTTATAGAGAATGTAGTGGAGGGAAAATACCAAGTTTGATGTTTCATACTGAGTTTGATTTTGGGGAACAAGTTTGATGAACTATACCTATGAATATTAATATTTTTAAATCCAAAACATTCATTTGCAGCTTCCCCCCTTAAACACAACTTGTTTGTGTCCAAGAGGTGAGTGGAGAGTGGGATAATGCATGGAGAATTTAGATTACTTCTACACAAATTTTGAATCGCCGGCCAAAACAAAAAGGAGTATTTACTCCATAAATCACAAATGTATCAGACTATTTAAAAAAAAAATACAAAAGTAAATTTGAACTGCACTCAAACAAAGTCTGATAAAAAAAAAAAAAAAGTTACCGTGTGGAGACTAATACCAAGTTTGATTTTGGGAGATAAATACCAAGTTTGATGTTACATAATTTGAAATGGAGGAAAAATACCAAGTTTGATGTTTCATACCGAATTTGATGATTCATACAGAACTTTAATAGCCATAAGGAAGAGTGTCCAAATTATCTTGAATGACACGTTTGGTGTACACTATCTTGTACCTTTTCTCTTCCACTTTGTTGTAAATTTTTCTCTTCCGTTTTTCTCGTGAAATTTTGGATGGGTTCGTCACGGTAAGGATAGCATCTCTGGTGGGTGACAAGACTATCTCGCGGATAGCTTCAAAGTTGATGAGCTGTGCATCAACTATTTTTGCCAATTCCGTTTGATTGTGAATTTCACGAATTCTGCGATTTTGATTGCGGTGTAGCAATAGATTGGGAACGAGAACGGTGTCGTCCAAATTTGGTATGATGTTATTTATGAATTTCATTTAAGTGGGATACTAAATTATCAGGTGGGATACCAGCTTTTGAATTGTTAGTATCCAACTGGGATACTGCCCAAAACTTTTAATCTCGAACACTGAGGGCTTGGTTGTGCCAGCTAATACGTTTACGTCAAAACAAAATAAAAACACAACTTACACTTAACGTAACTGCAAATGTTGTCAGATGTTTATCGTGTAGCACTCAATACCGAGTTGAACCCAGCAGCAGTCACTTTTAGCATTCACACACACCCGGGGGTATCAGGTCGTTTCGCCCTTATTCCCGATCGCCCCGTGTCGTTTCGCCCTATATACAGGGTCGTTTCGCCCTCATGTTTATGTTTGTGAATGATGAATAAATTTGTTTACGTGACTCTAGTTGCAAATCAGATATAGGTTATCAATTTGTAACCCTTTATCAACCATAAACACCATTTATATGTATATGTTATTATGTGCAATATTTGAAAGAACCCCTCCCCTCACACCATCCCAGTTCCTACGGGCCTGATGTATATTATATTAATAAGTACAAAGATTAGTTATAAAGTGCTTTGGTGTGTGTGGGAGGGAGGGGGCGCTTTTTAGCAAATTTGCGAAATTGGCCTCTGTAATATCCATTGACGTGTCATGTTTACATCTATGCTGAAGAATATTTATGATAAAATATTAAAAGGTCAATTTGCTTCAGTTTACATTTAAATGCATGCAGTTTTCTGCTGTGCCATTTTGGTTTTTTATGGAATACTCTTCAAGAGGGGTGAAAGACTCTAAAATATTAATATAAAATCAATGCCGACAATAACCGACAACAACCGATAAATACCGACAACGGCATCAGAATTACCGTCAACAAAAAGTTAAAGTTTCTGTTTTAAGAACACCACTAGAGCACAATGATTTTTTTATCATCGGCTATTGGATGGCAAACATTTGGTAATTTTGAGAGGAAACTCGCTACATTTTTCATTGGAACTTGGAAAATTGTTTTACGTGCACATTCAGAGCAAGCTGTTGTAGCGCACGCCTGTCCTGGGCACAGGTACCGGCCTTAGCCGATTCTTCCGTCCAGGACAGGAAAGGGTTGGGGTGGGTGAAGGAGGGACCGCCTGCACTGGCAGGTGCAAGGGAGCACCAGCAGTCCGACCGTAGCCGGTAACAGCCGGAAGGTGGTATGGTGCTATGTAATTTGGAATCTCCCGTACGATTAAGCCAAAGGGAAATGGGTGCGCATTTTGATGAAGGAAATTTGTCGCAATTTTGATGGTCGTTCTAAAGAATAAAAGGTAAGGAGGTACGTATAGTTTTGAATTTTAGTAGGCCGAGAGTAGCTCGTTAATTAAGACCTGCGGATGATGAGGTGTCTCCCTAGGTTGCCCGTAGAAAGGGCCTGGGCCCATATTTTCGAAGCAGTCTTAGCCTACGAAATCGTAAAATTATCGTAAGCTATGACGTCACTATGGCGTGTGCTGTAGTGACGTCACACCCTACGATGGTTTTACTATTTCGTAGCACTAAGAGAGCTTCGAAAATATGGGCCCTGATCTCTTCCGATCGTGGCATGACAACCCAGGGGAGATTCGACGCAATATTTTTCATTAGTAGCAAGGGATCTTTTATATGCACCATCCCACAGACAGGATAGCACATAGGCTACATTAAAGGCATTTGATGTAGGCCTACCAGTCGTGGTGCACTAACTGAAACTACTGCCAACAAACTCAGAATTACTATGCAGCATCACAGTTGATGATGAAACACATTTTCTTATTTTTATTTGACTTGACCTCGAAATATGAAGACACATTTTTTATTACAAACTCATAGATGCGTTGTCCGCATTTCAATCAATGTACAGTTATGTAAAATTCTAAGCAGTGCCGTATTAACCCATGGCAGGGCCCTTGGGCTTCGAGCTTCTTTGGGCCCCTCGACAATGTGTAAACATTTAACACTAAAAGAAAGAAAAAGGTTGCATGGGCCCCTGCTTTTGGTGGGCCCCTAGGCTTCAGCCTAGTCAGCCTTATGGATAATGCGGCACTGATGCTAAGGTATATTATCAACTGCCCTGCTGCGAGTGCGAATAATTTTTACATGCTCATATCAAGCCCGTAGCCAGGATTTTTTAACGGGGTTCTTTTTGGTATTAAAAGGGCACTTGCCAGCGTATCGTGCAACACTTGGCTGGGGGCTGCCTAGGGCCCCCGGTGGTGTCCAGGGCCAAAGCCCCTGGTGGGGGTTAAGGGGTTGAAGCCCCCGCATTTTTGACAATTACAGGCCTTATTTAATTGATTTCATAGGCCAATAAATATATAAAAAACAGGCAATTAGTTGAGATTTTTTTAATAACAATAGAGAAAAACCATGGGTCATGCACCTATAATCCTAGTATGATATAAACTCCAAAGGGATACAACCAACCATGAACAAAAATGGCTTGCATTACTTTGGATTTTGTACCATACTGTAATTTCTTAAGACAGAATCAGTAAAATAAAGAACTTTGAAACAGATTTGTATGTCTTGTTATTAAGCATGGATAATGCTAGTAAACTGCATTCTTCTAGGTTGTTTCCTACAAAATATGTCAATTACACTACTGGTTGGAATTTCTGTGTCATAATGTATGTGCATCATTGCAAGGGAGGTTAGCCGATCCTGACCCATGCTGCACCGCATGTAGTTATTGAGCCTTCTCGTGGCACTGAAGCTACGTTCACAAATGCAGGATGTCACAGGAATGACACAGGCGATCTTGAGAAGAATAAAAAATATTTGGAAATTGCACTTCATTACACTGCTTAAGCGCATCTGCACAGTTGTTGGGAATTTGTGCAGAATCTGGCAACTTCTTAAATTTCATTTGCCAACCGATTAATTCTTCTTCCAGAACTTCTGGGCAAGGCAAGTCATCGTCATACAACTCGGCACAAGCTTTGATGTCCTCGTAGCCGATATCCTTCGTTAGAAACACACTTGGAACAAGTGCCAATAACTTTGAGGCCTTCTTAGAAACATCGGAGAATTGGCTATCAAGTTCTGCAATGATATGATCGATAAATGGAATTGCAGTATTCCTTAGATAGTACTGCAAAGGGCTACTTGACACGGCATTGTCACGGTGCATCTGATTTTTCGCAACCCGTGGTACTGTTGGTTCAGTGCCAACTGAAGCAGCTACAGAAACAGCATGCTGGTACACTCCTTCAAAGTAGCTGTCGAAATAATTTCTTATTTCCTTGTACTCTTCCTTTACTCCATCGATCATCGAAACAGCACTTACAATATCACTTGCTTCTTTTTGTAGAAGAACAGTAACGCCATGCAATCGAGATAAGAGTTTGTAAACGGTCGTAAATGTAACGATGAATTGAAAATCACACAGGGAATTGAGAAGAGATGATGCCCTGGCCTTGCTGTTTCTGTCCCAGTTACCATTCTGAGCCAAATCTGCATCGAAACCTTCATCGTTATGCAGACCATGAGCGATAACTTCCAAACATTTCACTATGTAGATATATGCCTGGTAGAAGTGCTGGTACGCTCGGTGTCGTTCTGCCCATCTCGTCTTGCAGAGGTCTAGCAGAGACTTCCTTCTTGATGTATCATGGGGATTGCAAGTCCGAATGATGCTCGATAGGAGGGCCTCGCACTTAGGACTGCTGTTGAAGAATAATGATGTCTCCTTTAACTTGTCCAACATGTTCCTTACTGGTGTTAATGCAGAGGCGTGTGCCAGGACTAGATTAAGGCAGTGACTGCTACAGTGTGTATAAACTGCTAATGGGGCTTCTTTGCGTATTCTTGCTTGAACGCCAACAGTGTTGCTAGACATCGATGCGGCACCATCATAACCTTGTCCTCTTAGGTTTTCGACAGGTAGGCCTGCGTTCCTTAATGTTGTTAACAGTGTACATGCCAAGGCTTTTCCAGTAATTCTGATCACAGAGACAAATCCCAAGAATTCTACACAGACATTATTTTCATTGTCAACAAACCTGAGGCATATCGATAACTGTTCTTTGTTGTGTGCTGTTACCTCATCAGCCATAATGGAATAGATGTTAGCTTGTCTAACTTCATCAATAAGTTTTGCTTGTAGGATGTCTTCACCAATTATGTTTATCAACTGATTCTGAATGTCGGGAGATATGTATTTACCATTCTTTTGCCTTTGCATCCTTAAGATGATGGTTTAGAACTTCATTGTCTCTACTCATTAGCTTAAGTATTGCCAGAAAATTTCCCGGGTTTCCTGACTGGTCATCTGCTTCTGCCTCTCCCCTTAAGGCAATACACTGCCTCCCACAAAAGACAATTGCCTCAACAATACATGACAATATTTCTCGGTTTTCACGTATCATCTCCATTTTCTTCTTCTCCAGAAGTACTGGTACCGCTCTATCTGTATGCAGTAAATTCTCTTGAACTATTTCAGAATCAGTAATAGCACTAATGTGTGATTTTGAAGTCGCATGATCCTTGAAAACATGAGAACATCGTGTCCATTTGGTGAATGGCAGATTTACAAGGGAGCCTCTACTGCTATGGTCCTTTGTAAAGAGGGCACAGTAAATACAGAAGACACCATCAAGCCTTGCACTATAGACAATCCATGGGTACTTTTCAATCCAAGAATACTTAAAAGAACGATTACAGCCATTCATGAAGACAGCTGGAAAAGCATACCTCGAGTCTGGTCAATAATGCTTTTGAAGCAAATGCAAAGTCTGAGCATCATTCATCTCTTTCAGTTTAGCAGATATTTCTGCAGCTGACATTGTCGCATCAATGAATTGACCCAAGTCATCTGGAAGAGGAACATTATTATTATTGTTATTTTTATTTTATTACCCCAGCGGTCACTCATAACAGGGAAAATATTTTCAATATTTTCTCAGTGAGAAATATTCTGCATTGGTCTAACGAACAATACTATTGGACAATTTGACGCTTACAAACCAATGACTTTGTCGGTACTAAATATGACGTCATCACGATTTGACAAACACACACAATGACGTCATGTAGTTTAAAGAGTTTGCGTTTACGGCTCTCTGTTTTTGGTGTTAAATTTATAACAAAATGTCATTTTAATGTAATTCATTATAGATTTTGAAGCAGAATAGAGAGAACTTGTGTTTTTGAAAATTATCTATGAACGTGATTAAATTACAACGTTAATTCTCAGAACAGTGCGTAAAGTGGTTTACATCGTTCCTATACAGGTCGGCCTTCTAAATAAAGGTTTTAGAGAAAATATAGCTGAGGTAATAAATAGAATAACAAACTCGGTACCAGTTATTATCAAATTTATGTCCCTCGTGAAATAATTTTCATTTGTCTCGTGACAACTGAAAATTATTTCACTCGGGACATAAATTTGATAATAACTGGAAACTCGTTTATTATCCTCTATATTATCTGCAAGTATTGATTGAGGCAGAGTATATTTTAATGTCTGTCTGTTGACATCTTACAAATTTAACTCAAATTTAATATGCATACTATAGAGTCTTTCAACTGATTGAAGATCATCATCATTGCTCTCAATCACTTCAATTTGGTCTGGATGGTCTCCACTGGATTCTGAGGTTGTGTCCACTAGACTTTCTTGCAATTCATCGCCATGATTTAGAAGATGAATTTCATCAGAGTTACTAGCACTACCAGAAGCATTGGTAAGTGAATCAGATTGAGGCCTATTAGTAAGAAAATAAAACATAAGCATTGTACGTACTAAATTTTCTGAAGAATGACAAGCCGCGAGCCGGCTGCCCATAAATTATAATTGATTTTAAATAAGTCCATGATGATGATAGTTAAAAGTTTGTTTGTTTTGTTTAACGACACCACTAGAGCACATTGATTTACAAATCATCGGCTATTGAATGTCAAACATATGGTAATTGTGACACGTAGTCAGAGGAAACCCGCTACATCTTGTTTCATGTTGCAAGGGATCTTTTATATGCACTTTCCCACAGACAGGATACCACATACCACGGCCTTTGGTATACCAGTCGTGGTGCACTGGTTGGAACGGAAAAAAGCCCAATCAGAGAATTGGTCCACCGAGGCGATTCGATCCTTCGACAACCGAAGGACCTCAAGCGAGCGCTCTACCGACTGAGCTAGATCCCACCCCCATGATGATGATAGTTATTATTAAATTTGGTTTTCAAATTAAAAATTTGCAGTGATTATTTCCATACCTTTTGTTGAAGAATTCCGTGAGCTTCTTGCATTGTTTTGCCGAACCTTGTAGTTTGTGAAGCTCTTACCTCACTTTCCTTTTCGTCAACGGCATATTATTATAGGCCTAGGCCTAGGCCAGCCAGGACACAATTCAATAAATTACTAGGTCAATTAGTAAATTGTAGGTCTAATATTAGTCTACAAACAATTTTGCTGTTAGTCAATATAACATGTGGGCATAATCATCCACTTCAACAATTCTATTCATGCGATTAGGGCAGGCCATCAAAATGTCATCCAATTAACCCTCTGAAGGCTGGTGTTGCAAATTTGCAACAATACATTAAGTAGGCTGCATTTATTATTTTGTTTAATGTTACATATAAAATTGAGTTAGAAATGGGCAGAATTTTGAAAATAGCAATTAGTAAAAAAGTTAATAAAATTTAAAAAAAAGAAGATGTTACAAGCCAAAAATAAAAATAATTTACTGCTCGGTCGAATATTTATATAATTTGGAGCATTTTAGAAGGACAGTCCAAAAATAAATAAGAGAAAGAAGAGAGGATCGGACTTTAATAATATTTTAAAAAGAAAGTAATTTCGACAAACCTTTGAACGACGGTCTAAAAGTTTAAAGTCCGATGTATATGTCCACGTGAGTTGCCTCGTTAAGGCCGTTAGGGTGCACAGCTTGTAGGGACGAGATGGGTTGCATCCCGTCAAGAAAACCCCTATTGACAGTCAATAGACGTTGAAGGTGTAGTGCTGTGCTGAAATACAGATCTTGAGAAGCCGGATCCGTCTGAACGAGAGAGAATCAGACAAGGGTATAGTCCAGTCGTCATGGGTTGGTATAGTGGTGCGGACGGGCCCGACTCCAGTGGATACGAGATGGTATAACAATAAAACAAAGGAAAGTCTAGAAAAGAGTAGTAGGGGCTGACCCCGCTTCCTATTTCTTCTTAAGAGTGGGGCGGTCACTCTTCCAGTGCTGTAGGACAGGCTCAGACATGTAGAGACTAAACGCGAACAACCGTGGCGTTCTGCAGAATGGCTGTCATACAAGTCACGAAAAAAACAAGTCAACATAGTCAGATGGAGAAATGACGTGGAGGCAAGGAATCTCGCTAAAAAAGAATCCAACCTGGTGATGCAGACTGTCGAAATGAGAAGCGTTCCAGTGTTCAATCAGTTCCAATGGCCGCATACATCCCAGTAGAAAACTTCACTTCGCTGACAAAAACAACGAAGTGAGGGATCTTCAAGTCGAGCCGCAAAAGCACGTGCAGTGTGCACAAGCGAAACAAACAGACTGGGAATGACTGCCCTGCTGCCCATCTTGAAACAATAGCACAACTGTGTTGGAACATGGATACAGGAAGAACTAGTTTGTCAGTTAAAACCCTCATCAAATGGTATGTGGCAAGTCACTGTAGCACGTATAACTATAAATTGTTGTTGTTGTTTTGTTTAATGTATATATTTAGTTGTTCATTATTCTTATTATTATTATTATTATTTTATTTTTTTTTTTAAATATTTATTTTCCCCAGTCCATTCTGACCATGTAAAGGTTGGGGAGCCTTGAATTCATGGCCTTACATCAAAATAATATAATTTATATACAAGTACATATATCTAATTTGTTGTATAATGTTATATAGTCATATATAACAATTTGATACATAAATGCATTTGTAATGTTTCTGTATAAATTAAAGATTGGTAAAAAAAACAAAAAACAATTGCTATGACGCATATAATGGAAAGGACTGGGAAATATAGGAGAAGAAGAAAGAAGATATAACGGTTAAAACACATAATAATAAATTGATAAATAAATAAATAAGCAAACAAACAAACAAAACAAAACAAATAAATAGATAAACAAATAAAATAAATAAATAAATACATGGGGTGGGGGGTGGGGGGGGGGGGGGGGTAAATCTATACTAGCGCGAAACGAAAAAGATCTGGAATTCGAAACAAGCTATTGTTAGGAAATACGTTTCAGTCAAAGAGATTAAGCCATGGTGTCCATTGTTGATTAAAAATTTCGTAATTGCAATTCTTATATAAAATAAATCTTTCAATTTCAAACTTGTTTCGCAAAATGTTTTTAACTCCATTGATATTTAATATTTTTTTCTGTACTTTCATACAGTAGATATAATATTTAATGTTGATAATCAACCAATTTACAAAGTTACTATTTTCGTTATTGATCATACCAAACATAACAATATCTTGACTAAAAATAATGTCAATTCCTGTTTCAGTCAATATCCATTCTCGTATTGATTCCCAAATGTGGTTAAAGGAAACATGTCACGTAAACCATATTTGGCACCAACCATGTACAATTAATTATAAATTGAATCACCTAAAAAAAAAAATTATAAAAAATTAATTACTTAAAATATCTCCATAAAAGAACCCCAGATACGAGCTCTTAGCGGAAATTGCCGATCTTTAATGAGCAGGGCAATCACGAGGTCCGTGACGTCAGAGACGCGTCGCTTGATCTGAAGCCTTACACTTAAAAGCATTAGTCCGTACCACTCATAAAGAATCTAAGACTTGCACAGCTTACCAAAACAATGAGTGTTCGTTCGCAAAACGTTTTGCCGTATCAATATGAGCTGTTAGTAAATGAAGAAAGACACACATTTACTTACAACAGTGATACTGATGAAAAAACGGATAGCGAGTCGGAGGGTGGAGAAACTGATGGTGCCAGACCAGACCGGTCGACCAATTTACAGCCCGGAGCCCGAAAGTAACCCGGAGACAAAACCAAAACTCGGATGCTAATGCCGAGGTGTATACTGTTCATATTTAGCATAAAGATACACCTCGATATGATGTATTTAAATATGTAAAAAATATAAATGTAGGACAAACATTTTTTGGTGGGTTTTTTTTATAGAAAATATCGCATTTTTTATGTTCGGGCTGTACATAATGAAATCTGTGTGCACAGTGTAAACAAACGCTCTAATTTACGACAAGGCGCTTCACTTTCATTAACCTGGCTTGTAAAACAACATAAATGACTTGAGAGTATAATCAACTTTTAAACTAAATATATTTCTATTTGCATCAATAGAACGAAATGGGGTTATAGTATTTTTCTCTCATAAAAAAGTAGCATATTATTAGGCCTATTGGTAGGGTGCGTTAGAGTAAAAACGACCACTCACGATACCCAAGTGATAATTTTCTTTTCTTTGGTACTACGTAATTGGTCAGTTTTGTAATTTTAGATGGGAAAGTCTACTTAATCAAGGGTTTTACAGCATTATTTACAGTAATGAAGCAGGGCGGCTGATAATGTCCATTAACATTGTACTATAGTCGCGACAGGTTACGCCACAATACCCTGTGATCTTAAAAAAACTGGCACGTATTTTGTACGTATGTCTAGACCGTGGTAATCACTTACCTGGTCGATACCCTGCAATATACACCTGCCAGTCAAGAATCACATGTGCAGGCCACGGAAAGAAAGGACCAATTAACTAAAACAACACTCCGATTCTCAAGTCAGCCCGTGGATGAAACATAATAGTTATTTCGACACCGACAGTAGTGGTTTATTTTGTATTGAACTTTGTGTTGCTTTGGGGCTTCGGGCGATGAGGAACGTTTTTGTGACGTATTCCGCCCGAAGATTAAAAACATTATTTAAAATTATTATTGTTTTCTACACGTTTTTTAAAAACATATTTAAATACATCGTACTGAGATGTATCCTCATGCCAAATCCCATGTTTGTATATGCCATATTTAATTACTTGTTGACGTTTCCTTCTTCGGACGGTGAATACAGATTTTGTTATGTAGGCCTACAGCCCTAACATGAAAAATCTTCTTTTTTTTCCAAAAAAATAAATAAATAAAACATTCTACATTTTTGTTTTAACATATATAAATACATCATGCTGAGGTGTATCTTTGTGCCAAATATGTACAATGTACACCTCGGCATTCGCAACCGAGTACTGTTTTTATCTCCGGGTAACGTTCGGGCTCCGGGCTGTAAATAGGCTGACACCAAAGTACTATGCGGTGTTGGTGTCCAATCTTTTCTTTTGCGATAAAATACACGCGTCTTTCTTCGGATACAATCCTTTGGAAAACCATAAAAAGACAATCCCGATCGTTTAAACTGTTTATTTTTACACCCAAAGGCCGCGCAGTACGGCACTGTTGGACTGAAAAGATCGTAAGCCCCTTACTCCATATATAAACAGTTAACAACAATGGAAGAGTACAGCGGCTCTGACGTCACTTCCCTTTTTTTCCGAACGCTCACGAAGAAATATGCATAAATCGTACTTTGATACTGATTAGCGTAATTTCTTCATTTTAAGTTAACTACACGTATTTTATTGTTATAAAGTTATTTGTATATTATTTTTATATAATTTTTCTTTTAAAATGAGCTATAATATGGTCTCGTGTCATGTTTCCTTTAACCTTGTTACAGTCAAAGAAAAGATGTTGTAACGTTTCACATGAAGCTTTGCAGAAGTCGCAAGCATTAGAATCCACGTAATGTATCATATACAAAAATGTATATGTAGTTAAGATTCTGTGTACTATTCTATACTGAAACCATGATAATGTTGTGTCTTTTACACATCGAAAAGTAATAACATAATACTTTTCCTATTTCTTTGTATCATACATGTATCCTTCATTTGCATATTTCAATTGTGCTTTTGGAATGACAGTTTGTGAATTTAACATATTATACATATGTTTACAACCGCTTTTGTCTTTTAATAAATGTTTTATTTTGAACGGGAAAACAGGATTTTTAAGAATTGTGAAAGTGTCATCGTTTATGTTTTCTAATTTGTTTTTAAATGATTTCATAGCATTTGTTATTGACGCATATTCCAAGAAATTTGTATTTATATGATATTTTGTTATAAACTGTTCGTATGTTAAAACATCACCTTGTTCGTTTAATAAATCATTAATAAATGTGATACCATTATTGATATAATGTTTGTATATAAATGGTTTGTTACCTATACATATTTTGCTGTTATTCCAGATATTAATACATAATATATCATCCACACTTTGTGGGTTTTGAACTTTTTGTATAACTATCCAGCTGGACAGTGTTTCTCTCCAAAACCTATTGCGAATATGTTCTATTTTGCGCGTTAGGAAATAATCACCTTCGTTTAATCATGTCTGTTAACGATATGTTTGTAATTGACTTAAACAAAGTGATCCACTTTGAGTTATTTAAAAACATTCTTCGAATACATGTACATTTCAATGCTGTTATAAAATTATTTATGTTTATCATTTTAATACCACCCCTTTCATAATCTTGCGTTATTAAATTTCTTTTCAATTTTTCAGTTTTACTCTGCTAGATAAATTTAAAAAATAATGTATTTATATGTTTTATGAGAATTTCATTTGGATTCGGTAAAGCTATTAATAGGTGAGTTAACTTTGGCATTATTAACGTTTTCAATACTGTTATTCTTCCTAAAACCGTCAATCTTCTGCAAGACAATACTCTCATAAATTTTTGTACTTCTGATATTTTTAATCATAATTCAGTTCGATTATATGTTCCATGTTCACTGAAAAGTTGATACCAAGCAGGTTAAAATGAGTTTGACCCCATTCTAACTTCCAGCTCGTATGATGGAATACATCCTTAGAAAACTTTTTCGTTCCTATCCAAATAGCTTTAGATTTGGAAAAGTTTATTTTTAGGCCTGATATATATGCATAGTAGTCTAAAACCGAAAGTGTATTGTACAGGGACTCGGGAGAACCGTCAAGAATGAAACTTGTATCATCTGCATATTGTGAAATTAAATATTGTTCACCATCTATACTGATACCATTGATATTACTCGAGTTTCTTATTATAATTGTAAGTATTTCAGCACATAAAATAAATATATAAGGTGATAAAGGATCACCTTGTCTACAACCTCTTTCTAATTTAAAAGATTCAGATAAAAATCCATTTAGTATGACACTAGAGAGGGAGTTATTGTAAAACGTTTTTATCCAGTTTTTAATAGATGATTTGAAATTAAATATATCTAACACTTTATATATAAAGGACCAAGATAAAGAATCGAAGGCTTTTTCAAAGTCAATTAATAACAGCAATCCAGGAATATCATGTTCTTCAGTGTATGACATGATGTCATAAATTAATCTAATATTTTCTCCAATATATCTTCCTTTTATGAAACCAGTTTGGTCTTTATCTATCAATTTGTCCAAAACACTTTTAATTCTGTTTGCAATACACCCCGATGCCATTTTATAAGTACAGTTTAAAAGAGTTAAAGGTCGCCAATTTTGTAAGAATTCTTTTGGTTTATTTGGTTTTGGGATACATGTTATAATGCCTAGTTTTTGTACATGAGACATTTCTTTAATGGTATAGCTATAATTAATAGATCTAACTACATAATGTCCTATATCGATCCAAAAGAATTGAAAGAATTTGGCTGTAAATCCATCCGATCCGGGGCTCTTGTCATTTTTCATTGTTTTAAGAAATGCTAAAACTTCAGAATATTTTAATTCACCTTCTAATTCTTCAGCTTCTTCATCAGTTAATTTATTGAAACTAAAGTGAGATAGTTTTTCAATAATGTCATCATCATTTTGCCAAGATGGTTTAGAGTAAAGATTTATCCTTAAAACTACTCCTGCATGATCCGAACGGTAACTATTTTCAATTGTGACTTTTTCCACCATAGACATAAGATTATTGGATATTAAGAAGAAATCCAGTCTAGCTTGTTTTAAAGGTGTTTTCTTCATCCATGTATATCTACGGACATTAGGGTATAATTCTCTAAATGGGTCTTTTAAATCAAATGCTTCCATGTTTTCGATAAAAAAATTCCGGCATTTTGGAGGATTTACGTGTTTATAGTTTTTTGTATCCAGATCTTTAGTACTAAATTAAAATCTCCACAAAGTATATATTTTTCATTTTGGAATTCTTCAATACAATCTAAAATATATTGATAAAAATTATCGTTATCTGCATTTGGTCCATATATGTTCACAAGGGTAATTCTCTCCCCCTCTATTGTTAAATCGATTATGATATAGTTTCCCCGAGTTATCTTTTCTTATACCATGTATCTTATATTCGAAATTGTTATTGAACATTATAGCCACACCTCGAGCGTTTCCAGTATAGGAACTAAATATGCATTTAAACCCCCACTGCGTCTCTATATATGGCTCTAAGTCTGACGTGAAGTGTGTATCTTGTAAGCAGTAAATGCTAAATGATTTACTTTTTAAGTAATTTAATACATCCCTTCGTTTCTCCTTGTCCCCGAGCCCCTGACAGTTAAGCGTTATTATTTGCAGACACGCCATGATAAGTTCTTCTCAAGATTATGTAATTTGTTATATGGGCACACACTATGTATAAATATAATACTGTTGAGACATATTTAGTCTTTAATTTGTAGATTTGTGTTTTTAACTTGCTAGGAATTGGCAGGTCTTTAATTCGAGCATTTTTTACAGTAAGTGTTCCCCCTAAAAAATAAAAATCGATATCAAGGATGAAATAGATTATCGTTAGTTCTTGGTGTGAAAATATATAAAGCAAAGCTAGACAAAGGACAATCAAAATATAAATTTCTAAGAAGTGGAAAGAGAAACAAAAGTCAAAAGAAAAATCTAAACGAGTGAGAAAAAAGAAACCTATAGTCAAGGGTCACGATATCCCCTTCCCCGACCTTTAAAAACATATTGAAACTATATGTAAGATCATAGCCTAATAGTGTGGGTATTTTGCTACATGAAAATATTATTTATTATTAGTACGTAGCTAACAGCTATTTAGGGTACATATTAAATATTGTGGTATATAAAGATATGTAAAGTCGTGAATCACATAAACACATATACATAGTTACACAAATAGTGACAGATTGTCAGACCACCCGCTCGCTTCTTCCATGAATAGTGTTCAGCTGACCGTGTTTACGTAATTAATTAATATCGGATGTATACTGGCTAAAGAGTGACGGTAGTAGCGGCATTGTAATTATCATTACGTTTTAGAATATTGTTATGATTACTATTTATTATAGCAACAATTAAAAAATGACCATAGCAAGAAACGGTACTACTAATATTGATAGTGGATAAAATATAGTATAAATGAATATAAATTAGCTCTATGTAAATTCAAAACAATTGTTTGGGAAAACGGGTGGTGTAGCATTTGCTGTTTCTATATCATAATTGTTGTAAATGATATGTGACAAATATTAAGCACGGAAAAACATCAGCAACCACAAACAATAACAGCTTGCTCATAGAAACTTTGTAAATACATTACTATATTTCACACACACACACACGCACGCACGCACACACACACACCCCGCACGCGTTACACCCTCAGTAACACACACAACACATACATGTACACACACACATATATATATATACCTAACTAGCGCACGTACGCCCAAGCGTACGCACACACACGCACACCCATACATATAATATACATACATACATATAGTATACACACATACATATATATATATACACATATGTATACATGCGCACGCGCGCACACACACACACACACACACACACACTCACACCACCCTGTAGGACTCAACACATTCGCAAATGCACCAACAAATATGCCTAATACATTGATATGTAAATGATATGCTTACATAACACTGCACACTCATTGATGTATCGACAGTATACATTTAAATTACAATTTCACATCATTAAACCCATTTTCATTTACATGTACACACTTCATGTGGATTGCGCACACCCACACCCACCCAAAACACACACACCGACACACACACCGACACACACACACACACACATACAAATATAAAACACTCGTTTCCATATATGAAACGTTTTCTTGCCATAGTTTACTAATATAATGGTTATTTAAATATAACTTTGCATGACCCTGCTTGAAAGAAAAAAATTAATACAAAACATAATTGGTAAATGTTTTGAAGTGTCAGCGTAATAAAAAACTTAATTGGTAAATATTTTTCAAGAATCCCCAAATGTCTGGGTAACAGAAAAAGACAGCCCACGGTATTATTATGGACATTTTCAAAATATTTCCAAATCCTTTTTCTTATGTCTCTTCTTCTGTGTCCGTGTCGTACACGCTTTCTTTCACGAACACCGCTGGTATAACACGATTTACCTGTTTATTGGATTTTAATTTCACGTAAAATTTCGTGTCCTTGGTCCATGCTGCCAGTACGTTTTCGTGTTCTTGTAATTTTTTCAGGTAAGCTACATTTTTTGCAGTTAAGTCCTCACTTATTCCTATTCGTGTTCCTTTTAATTTTCGCCGATTTTACAGGGCTTGATTTTTGTGAAAATTTGAAACGAATTTTGCTATGATTGGCCTTGACTTCCCCTGTTCGAACTTTCCAATACGGTGGGCAATATTTATATCTGCGTTTGTCACTTTCACACCAACTTTTACCAAAACCTCAACTGTCTTTTCTATTGACTGTTCCGCGGTTTCATATTTATCATTGTCTGTGACACCAAAAATTCGCACACTGTTTTTTCGGGTATATTGTTCAACCTCATTGTGTTTTTGCAGGGCGAGGTTACTTGAAAATACCGCGGAAAGAATATCACTTTCCAACTTTTGGCATTTGTCCTTCAACAAATGATTTTCGTTTTGAAGTTGGTCCTTTTCTATTTCGACTGTTAAAATTCGAAGTTCAAGCTTTTCTAGTCGTTCATTCAAATGGGCCAGAATATCGTTTTTTGTCACGTCTAACTCGCGTTTTAGATCTTCCTTTTATGTATAGCACTCAACTGAGACATCATCATTTTAATATCTAAAGCAGTGGAATCTGAGGCTGATTTTGATGTGACATTCTGTGTAGTTGTGGTTTGTTGTTTTTGTTCTTCATCATTGTTTACAATTTGCTTTATTTTTTTGGTGTCCGGTTTAGATGTAATTTTCTTAGGTCTTGTACCATCTGTTCTACCTTTCTCGAAACTCGAGTCACTACTAGACATGTATCTTTTATCTCCACGTGTCGCCATTGTTTATAAGTTTAAAGTAGTAAAGGCGTAGAGCTGAGAATGTAGAAGTAGAACATCACGTGATATCCTTTAATCGATAGCCTACACTAGCGTATGGGTGATTAACAGTTTACGTTCGAACTCAGCATTACACAATACAATAGCCTGAAAAGGCTTCGTGGGTCTGGGTCGAGGCTTGGGTCCTCCAACAATGGCTACATATTTTTAATGGCTATCTACAAGGAATTTTATTGCTAGATTCCTCTATCAATTTCTAAGCCCTGTTCTCATGCAGAAATTTACTCATATAAGTATATTTGCGTATGGATTATAAATAGACCCGTGAGCAAAAGTATATTTACTTTGCGTTCACATGTGGCAATTGTAGCAGGTGCAATTTGATATAAGCATAGCTCAGTTTTGTTCAAAACATCAGTTGGTTAATAGGATCCCACATGAACAGTTTACTGCTTGCAAAGAAGAAGAGAGATGTTCAGTATTGTTTAAGTACAAGTCTTCTTTTGGGGTTAACTCAGGAAAAGAGAATTTGGATGAGAGAGCGATCTCGTAACTGGTGGCAATACATTGTTAAGGAAACATTTGATAATAATCAGTGGATTGAAAACTTTCGTATGACAAAAGAAACATTCTATTTTCTATGTGAGGAGCTTCGTCCACATTTGTCAAAACTGGTTAAAGCAGTGCGAGAACCACTCTGCCTGGACCATAGGGTTGCCATTGCTGTCTATTGGTTGGCCTCTTCTGCGGAATATCGAACTGTGGCAAATCTCTTTTGGCGTTGGTAAAACAAGTGTTTGGAAGTGTATTCATGATGTCTGCACTGCTCTATCTGATTCTCTGTTATCGAAATATATCGTATTTCCAATCTGTTCTCATGGCAAGATTTGCGTATCTAGTAAATTTAGTTATACGCAAATATACTTTTGCATAACCTCTGCTGGTAGTGCAAATAAAATACATGAGTAAATATAAACCCGTAAGCAAATGTCTCATGACAGATATACTCACCGTAAGTATATTTACTTACGGGTTTATATATACTCACGTAAGTAAACGACGGCATGAGAACAGGGCTGTTATACACTCACTTTCAAGGACAGTTTTTAGTGCAACAGATCGTCATATAAACACATGTACCTTCTTGTCACATATAAGGCTGTAATTTCTTCTTTAAAACCATTTTTGTGTGGAGCTTCGTCTGTTGCGTCTTACCCCGTTGAAACCACGTGACCTCCGTATTATTATTGCTGGGTAACCAGACTGTTTATATGTCTTATTGTATAATCATATGTAAAAGTTAAGTTTGTTTTATTTAACGACGCTACTAAAGCACATTAATTTTTTTATCTTATCATCGGCTATTGGACGTCAAACATATGGTCATTCTGACACTGTTTTTTAAGAGGAAATCCGCTGTCACCACATAGGCTACTCTTTTATGACAGGCAGCAAGGGATCTTTTATTTGCGCTTCCCACAGGCAGGATAGCACAAACCATGGCCTTTGTTGAACCAGTTATCGATCACTGGTCGATGCAAGTAGTTTACACCTACCCATTGAGCCTTGCGGAGCACTCACTCAGGGTTTGGAGTCGGTATCTGGATTAAAAATCCCATGCCTCGACTGGAATCTGAACCCAGTACCTGCCAGCCTGTAGACCGATGGCCTAACCACGACGCCACCGAAGCTGGTTTACATCATATGTAAGCACGGTATTAAAGCATTTTATATTGTAATATCGTATTCGTGTTTTCTTATTAAGTTATATATAAAATATTGTTCCTAATCATTATTCAGCACCCTGGTAAGATTTTAATTATTATTATTATTATTTTCCGATTCGGGTTGCGCGCGTATCGTGACAAATCGCTTCGTGGCAGGTCGCAGTTACCATGACAACTACATGACTGGGTGAAAACAAACCGTTATTTGTATGGGAGTTAATGGGAGCACAAGAGGGATATCGGTCTGTCCACGCAAATAAAATTGGTTTTCAATCAAACCGCGTCGTGAACCGCAACATAAAATACGCAGATGGATACACAATACCAAGGGCTGTTATTCAATTTATATTACAGCAATGTAAATAATGTTTTAAAATCAAATCAAGCTTCGTGAGTTTCCGGAAGAATGCTGGCCAACTCGCCCCAAAAGTAGTTCGCCCCCTACCAATTCGCCACAGCTGTTGGTCAACTCGCCCCAATTTCAGTTTCTCTGTTCTTAAAGGGACATTCCTGAGTTTGCTGCATTGTAAGATGTTTCCGACTAATAAAATATTTATACGATTAAACTTCCATATTAATTTTTTTTTTTTTTTTTTTTAGAATATCATTGTCTGTATATTCAATGTGTTTCTGGTCGTCTTAATATTTGTAAGAAGCCCAAACTGGATTCTGTCTTCAAATAATTTCGTACATACGAAAAAATTATAGTTTAGGAAATAAAACGAAATTTAACCTAGTAAAAATATTAGAACGATCAGAAACACGTTTAATATACAGCCACTAGTATTTTATGCAGAAACATATAACTGATATGTAATTACAATCGTTAAAAAGGATCTGTTAGTCGATAACATCTTAAAAGCTGCAGCAAACTCAGGAATGTCCCTTTAAATAATTTTGAGGATATCCTTAAAAATAGACGTCCACAACTTTTGTGTATTATTATTATTATTTTAATATTACAGTGAAACTCCGCTATTATGACCACTTGTGTGTCTTATTAAAACTGGTCTTATATTGGGGAGGTCCTAATATCGGCGAAACAATATAATAGTCCCTTGCTCCTGTTACTACTGTAACAATAAGGTTATATATAGGATTAGGCAGATATTTATACCTAAGAGATAAACGGTAGCTGGACGGGGCTTTAGAAATATGTCACTTGTGCAACACTGATGTTGGTGATGAGTTTCCCTATATTTTTAAAAGTACGTCTTTATCTACTGATCGAAATGTGTATATACCTAGTTACTATACCAATAGAGCAAGTGCAATTACCTTTTACCAGTTATTTTCTACAACTAAAAAATCACTTTTGTGTAAACTATGTAAATATTTGCAAATTGTCATTGAGACGATCAGTCTTCCGGGTTAATATTACTTAAATATTATGTCCATTACCACTACAAAAAACACTTTGTAAGTTATTTTCTTTATATTTTCTCCATACTGCATTCGGTGCAGTTTATGAGAATAAAATTCTTGTCTTGTCTTGTGTACTCCGGACTCCGGATCAAAAATCAATAACGAAAGAACCGTTCATGCATTAATTACCTCTTTCTACACCGGATTGGGATTTGACTGAACGACGGGCAGCTTAATTAGTTGATCAATGATCGTTAATTGCCAAGTAATCAGGATGCCGTCGCAAGATCAAATACAAAATGTTATCGCACTCGTGTGAAGTTATTGCGGTAGGCGTTAGATCAATCGAATTAAGATTAGTGTGTGTTGATACCTAACTGATTTCACTCTTATGAATTCGGCGCGTTGTACTTGTCATCCTAACGCATGTATAAATAGGTGCGAGTCGCTCGTATGTTTTCTGCGTGTGTGTGATTCTATACTTTCATTCCAGTTATGCAGCCTATTCAACAAGACGTTGTCGAGTGCGCTGTGCAATTACCCCCCCCCCCCCCCCGGGGGGATTAATTGTCACGTATGGAAACTTATTAGAGTATCGAGTCTCGTACACCGGGTCACGGGCAACCGTGACCTTGGTGTACGGAGATAGAGTTCCGAAGAAAGGAAGGTGGAGGAAGAGGAGACGTGCGCCAGCGGCGGCGCAGGGGGAGTCAAAACCGGCGGCTAAACCGCCGGCAGCGACTCCGTCTGCTGGACCGCCCAACGCCGACCCCCCGAAGAAGAAGACGAAGAAGGAAGTGGCCCCGGCTCCATCCATCGCAGTCTCTTCGACGGAGAATGACAATCTGAACGAGTTTGACACAGCGATCTGTGTCACACCCTACAACAGACCCGATCTACCGGCCTTTTCTTCTGGACCTCCGGGTGTGTCGCCAATTCAACCGACGACGCCCGTAGAGGTCCAGGCCCGGAAGACGGCAGTCGTGAAGAGGAAGGAAGGCGACCACTCCCCCGAGTGCCACCCCAGCCAGGCCATGTCGCCCCAATCAACCGCCGAAGCCAGAGCAACAACCAACCAGACAATGGACATTTAAGGCCAGCAAATTACATCCGCGATTCCATCAACTCATCAAATCCAACCTGGAGGACGTTCGCCAACTCATCAGTGAGCCCAAGCACAAAGCTTACCACCCTCTGCCAGCCAATCCCGATGAAGGGGACTTCGCCGTCCACCGAGTCCAAGTTGATGTGGATATCAATGCAGTTTGCGTCACCATCCGCCGGAGGGGGAGATACAACCAAGCGCTGCTACTCAAGGAGATGGACAACCCCACTCTACACCGCGTCCTCAAAACCATAGTGGGGGATGACTACCGTTTCATCACCAAGAGTTTAGCAGCCTCCCCCTACCGGCCTGATCTTCCACATCTGGACACCACCGACTTCATCGGATTGCCTTAGACGCCAACCTTTGCTAGGACAGGTATCAACCTCCTTTTTGGGCTAGTTGGACTTTAAACGTTTTCGAAGCAGTTCAAAATTCTTATGTTTATTTTTTTATAAATAGTCTGACGCATTTTATTTTGGCGCCCGATCAATTGCTCAAAATCACCTTAAAACCTTTTCGGCCGAGCACTCATAACCTTTTGGGTTTAAAGTTAGAGTCCAGACATGTTTTGGATGCAGTTACTCTTTGTAGACTTAGGTAATTTACAGGCTTCACCGAGGAATCGAAATTCAGCCAATCAGAGCACGGCTCCCACTCGGTGTTACTTGAGGTCTGCGAAGTGTCTGCTATTTGGTCCGCGCTCGCGTTGACTTTACTAAATGGCTTTTTTCCAAATTCTGCCCACCTCAAACTTATCCCCCCCCCCCCCCCCCTCTCCCGGAGTTGGTCACTGGCGAAGTCAGAGGCTAAATCCGTAGTGGGCGTGCCTGAACCTTCGTGGATAGTTGCCCATTGCGTGTGTGTGTCATTCCGAGTTTTGATCACGATGAGGCAAGACCTTTGTTCATGCTCTCTCGAGTTACAGGGGGGTTAATCACCAGCTACGGAGTGCTTTTGGAGTACTGGGTATCGTGCACTGGGTCACGGGCTTCCGTGACCTTGGTGTACGGAAACCCACCAGCCCCGAAGAAAGGAAGGATTAGGAAGAGGAAACGCGCGCTAGGGAAGGAACAGGGTGGGGGGGGGGGGGGGCCAAAGCCCGCGGCTAAACCGCTGGTGGCGGCTCCTTCTTTGATGCCATCCCCAGCCCAGCCTACGACCGTACGGAAGAAGATGGACAAGCTCCAGCCAGACACCACACGGCCGACTACGCCACCACCAGCACCGTTTACAGTGATGTTTCCGGAGTTGGCGACAAGGCACCCTAATCGCCGGTCATCTTGAACTTCGGAGATAGATCGTGCTACCAAGGAGGAGCACGCCCGGAGTTCGGCCCAACTCGCCGTTGGAAAGAGGAAAGCGGAGACTACTACGACCATCAGCAGAGACCCACCCCAACAACCGCCGCCGCCGCCCCCCCCCCCCAAAGGGGCGGAACCAGTGGAAGGCACCAAAGCCTGGACGCTCCACGGCCAATTGATCAAGCGATACAGCAAGTGCTACAGGACTAATGTCACCAATCAGGACCACCTTATTTGTCCACCGCATCCTCGGGATACCGTGATATCCCCGACGGCGGACAGCTGGAAACTCACACGATCAAGCTCAGCGATGGCATCGATGGCCTATGTATAACACACTGCAGGGATCAACTTTACAGTCAGGCTCTGCTGCTTTCCCAGATGGACAACGTATCAATCCATCGAATTCTGAAGAAGGTCTTCGGAGAGGAACAGTATACCAAGGCCACTAAGATCTTGTTGACCCCGGAATTTCTACAATTCCTGCCGAACTTCGACACCAGAGTCTGGCTGTCCTCGCCGTAGACACCAACCTCCTACCAACCTCCTACCAACCTCCTTTTCCTCCGTGAGTATGGACTTTACTAGACTTTAATTTTTTAGGCCGTCATTTCAAAAAGGTTTGTTTATTTTTTTATTTTTTTTAAACAGTCGGTAACCTTTTATTTTCGGCAGTCCGTCTAAATTGCTCAAATCACCTTAAAATCATTTCGGTCGAGCAGTCAAAACTACTTTTTTGGTTTAACTTTTTAGTCCAGACAGGTTTGGACGCAGATATCACATGTAGACGTACTTGACAAGTTTTACCGAGGAATCGAAATTCAGCCAATCAGAACACGGCTCCCACTCGGTGTTACTTGAGGTCTGCTTGGTGTCTGCTAGTCGGTCCGCGCTCGCTGAACTTCAATATGCAGACTTAGACTTTTGACAAGTTTCCCAAGGAATCGAAATTCAGCCAATCACAGCTAGGCCTCACTTGGTGTCTGCTATTTGGTCCGCGATCTCGCTGGACTCTACTAACTGGCTTTTTTCCAAATTCCGCCCACCTCAAACTCCCCCCCCCCCCCCCCCCCCCCCCCCCCCCCCTCCTGCTCCGGAGTTGGTCACTGGCGAAGTCAGAGGCTAAATCCGAAGTAGGCGTGCCTGTTTTGGGTTTTGGGTTTTTTTCTCACCTCTCTCCTCATCTTATACAGTGTTAATCACTGGACTGTTTTGAGAGGGGCCCATGACCATTTTTCTTTTGAAGACTTACCCCCCCCCCCTCCCCCGCGGATTTACTCTCAGCAGGCCTCTTTTGGAGTATCGCGACTCCCTCCCTCCACTTTTACCAAATCCAGGATCCGCTCCTGGCTTGTTGTAGTCTAATATAGGAACTTCCATATGAACAAAAGTTGCTAGATTGTACTTTAGTAAGTTGGGCAGTGTGTCTAAATGTCTTTCTCGATGATGGATTGTTACCCAGAACTAGGAATAAACCGCTTCTGGAAAGGACCACTGCAGTATTCATAATTCATATAGCCCTACTGGGGTATCGTTAAACATTCCTTCCTTCCTTCATATACCCCTAGACATTACATGCACTGTAAATATCCCCCTCAAATATAGAACTTAATATCTGGCGCCCTTGTATATATCAACCTAAATCCTAGTCTTTTGTCTTGGCTCCACTTTTTTTCTTTTTTTCTTCCTTTTTTTTAATGTGGATTTTTTGTTCGTTTGTCCGGGGTTTTTTTGTGTTTGTTTTGTATGTGGGTTTTTTGTATGTTTTTTGTTTTTTGTTTTGTTTTTTTCTTCTCCCCCTTCTTTATAATAATTGTATATGTATATATGCTGTGTGTGTGTGTGTGTGTGTGTGTGTGTGTGTGTTATGTTCTATGTTTTATGCTGTGTTTTATATGTTTAATTTATCAAGGGTTACACTGCGTCTAATCTCTCTGGCAGGAGTAATACGCTGTATATTAGTAATCCTTATACGTTTTAACTTTTTTACTTTTGTTCTTAACCATATGTGATTAATAAAAACAAAAATATTTTAGGTATTTTAATCATTATGTGACCCCTATTGGAACTACATCTCGCATGGATTGGTATCCTTATTGGGATTCCAGAGGGTGTTTAACATTAATATTGCCCACAATTTTACAATTTTATACGACTGGACACTAAAATATAATCCACCTTTTCCCTTTCTACTTACATTAACACCTTTTAATTTACTACTATGACATGTTTATATAAATTTTATTATTTTTATTTATTTTTTCTTATTTTCTTTTCTTATTATTATTGTTTTATTGTTATTTTATTATTTTATTATTTACCTTTTTTCTTTTTCTTTTCTTTTATCTTTCTCATTGTTTTATATGGATGTTAAAAGTTAGGTGATAGCTCTTTTGACTTAAGTTAAGTGACGGCACCAATCACATAGTTTTATGTGGGTTCATGTTATGGTTAATATGGAGATGATATCATTCATCAATCTCCACTTTCCAATTCCTAATTCCTAATTAGATGGTGGATCTGCGTTGGGGCAGACCTTCCGTCTACTCTCCTCCGACATAAATACCAGATTAACAAATATTTTATGTCTTTTTTTTTAAATATTATTAACCCTAGTCCGATCCTCTCTTCTCTTCTCTTAATTTATTTTTGGACTTTTCTTCTAAAATCTCCCCACCCCATCTCGTATTTAAGCTATTCGGCCTTAACGAGCCACTCGCGTGGAATTCTTTTTATTTTTGGCTTGTAACCTTTTAAATAGTCTTCTCTTCTTTCTCTTATTTATTTTTGGACTTTCCTTCTAAAATGCTCCAAATTATATAAATATTCGGCCGAGCAGTCAATTCTTTTTATTTTTGGCTTGTAACCTTTTTCTTTTTTTTCTTTATTTTATTAACTTTTTTACTAATTGCTATTTTCAAAATTCTGCCCATTTTCACCCCCCCTCCATCCCCAGCCAGGCCACCGATCTTATCGGAGGTCGGACTCGGGATGGGCGTGTTCGAAACCCTAGTGGTATATGGGCACGTTAAACTAGTTATCATCATCATCATCTGGCCCTAGTCAGAAATCGTGCTCGCAACGAGCGTGCTTGAACATTAAATTGATATAAGCACGTTAATTCCCGACATCTGACCCGACAGTCATTTGTGGGCATACATACATACATGCGTATATTTTTTTTCCTGTCATGCCCTTCTGCCCCGGAATCACTCCATGGCTATCTCAGAGACTGAATCCGTGGTGGACGTGCCTGAACCTCTGTGGATAGGGGCACGTTAAATGAGTTCCCACTCCCTGGCTATGTGAGAGACTGAATCCGTGGTGGACGTGCCTGAACCTCTGTGGATAGGGGCACGTTAAATGAGTTCCCATTCCCATTTCCTGTCATGGACGGACAACAAAGAATTATAAATTTCTGGGCCCGAATTCTATCAGGTAAACGAACGAAATCATCATTTCTGCTGCACGAATTAATGTCACACGACTCAATTCTAAATGGATATAACTATAAATGGATGGAATATGTGGAAGATATATTCAATAACTTGGGTATGACCGATATTTGGCTGACACGGAACTTTTCTTCTATAAAGCTGCTTCTTGACCACGTAAACTAAGACAAAATTATCAATATCTACAAAAATGGAATAGTGATATATCTACATCATCAAGAGGTAAAACGTACGCTATATTTAAAGAAAATCTTAGTTTAGAGAAATATCTTATCCTATTACCACAAAAGTCCTGGACTACTTTACTAAAACTTAGAACCTCCAACCATTATATGCCTATTGAAACAGGGCGCTGGAACAACACCCCAGTGGAACACAGAACATGCACCTTATGTAATACAAATGACATAGGAGATGAATTTCACTATTTATTCACCTGCACATTTTTTTTGTAAATTTACGTCACTCATTGTTAAAGCCATACTATTATATTAAACCCAGTATGCTGAAATATAAGCGTTTGATGACTAATAATAAAATAAGTGCCCTTAAGAAACTATGCAAACTAATAAAAGAAATTATTGACAAATTCCATAAACCCTAAAACTACAGCTGCCTACAAATGAAAATATATACACTATCCAATATTGCCATTATCTATTTGTTTACGAATATGTATGTGTGTGTGTGTGTATGTACATGTATGTATGTGTGTATGTGCATATGTACATGTATGTATGTGTGTGTGTGTATATGTACATGTATGTGTGTGTGTGTGTATATGTACATGTATGTATGTGTGTGTGTGTATATGTACATGTATGTATGTGTGTGTGTGTATATGTACATGTATGTATGTGTGTGTGTGTGTATATGTACATGTATGTATGTGTGTGTGTATATGTACATGTATGTGTGTGTGTGTATATGTACATGTATGTATGTATGTATGTGTGTGTATATGTACATGTATGTATGTATGTGTGTGTATATGTACATGTATGTATGTATGTGTGTGTGTATATGTACATGTATGTATGTATGTGTGTGTGTATATGTACATGTATGTATGTATGTATGTATGTGTGTATATGTACATGTATGTATGTGTGTGTGTGTATATGTACATGTATGTATGTATTGATGTATGAATATCTATATATATTGTATGTATGTCGAGGTTGACTATTACATACATAGATATTAACGCCCTGGCGCAGGGGATAATTAAATCCTTTCTGGCCTCAAAAATTGTCCCGTGCCGTTGCTGGGACTCGAACCTGTGGCACCGATTCGCCCGCAAATTGCAAGACTAACCACGATACGCTCTGAGCTATCGAAGCTTCCATAAAAAGGAAGTTTCTTTAACTCAACCATATGCATGGGGCCTACAATCTACGCGGTCGATCCCGCTTACGTGCATGAAACAGTGGGCAGACCTGGCACTGGCTAGTATGTATTGATGTATGAATATCTATATATATTGTATGTATGTCGAGGTTGACTATT